>NC_065448.1:134203344-134503344 GCF_917563875.1 Diabrotica virgifera virgifera
TACTGAATAAAGCAAAATTAAATATACAAATGAATAAACGTTATAGAAGTGAAGTTAAGAAAAATACCGACAAAATGACCTAAATTAACCGAGCAAATGCAATGAAATAAAGTAACGACGAAGTAACCGAACAAACGAAATAAAGCGAATAAATACAATATTTGGGAAACAAGCAAGTAATGTTACAAAATAAATTTACCCGAATTACATAAACCAATATCAAAGCAATAATAAAGTATTAAAAACCTAATTTTCTCTAGGCTTATTCCTGTGCACAAGAAGTTACCGTAGATACAAAGTTTGGGAACCAAATAATCTAATATACAAATACATATGTCAAAAAAAACAGAGGTAACCTAAATCTGGAAAAAAAACATAGTGTATTTAACAGATAGTCTGAAATATAAAAAAAACCAATAGTTACTAAAACTCCTCACTAAATGTTCCCAAACGAGGTTGCGGTTGCATCCTAGAAAATGAGCATCACTATGATGCACCTCCATGCCCCCCCGTAGGCCCAGGTGGCAGGACGAAAAGGAGCTGGAATGTCCCCCAAAAAGCTTGTTCCCAAAACATACTCCCAGTTTGACTTGGCGGTAGCTGCAATAAGGTCAAGGTGGCTTCCCTAGGTAGTCAAGGTGGGTACGACATCACATGAGGGTTAGTTTTCTTCCAAATGGCTAAAAACATATACTTCGTTTGATTTCTCATATAAACCGGTAAACAAAAGTAAAGAGAAGAAGAAATAATCGAGGAAAACTTTTTAGAAGCAATAACATAAAAAAACCAACCATTAAAAATGGAACAAAAACTAATCTCAGGTAACCTTGAACTATTTTGAGTTTGAAAACATGAACAAATAATGGCATTGCATTTGAAATAGGAATATAAAATATGACTTATCTGAAATAACATGAGATTAAGATAGTAATAGCCATCTACATACATTTTATATACCTTAATGAAATGGTATTGAACCAGACAAAGATAGTTACATGACAATTTATAGATATATTGGAAATGAAAATTTATAGATATATTGGATGTTCAATCGGTTTAAAACGTACAGAGAAATGGTAATTATTTCCAATATTAATTTGAGGACTTCAAAAATGTTTGGTTATGTAAAACCAAAAACCCCATTAATATAAAGATCGATATAAAGATAATATAAAGATCGAAATAATCTACATCCTTCACCTAAGGGACTGGCTAAGAACATTTAACAATGAACCAACTATTTCATATATTCAAGGTTAACTAAAAAACATTAGTAGAAAAAACGATTTACCGGTTAATTTTTTTATTCCTCTTCCACTGATGGTACTCCCATCCTTACTCCAGGAAACCCGTACTCCAGGAAACAAGTGGTGGTAACTTTTTACTATACTTCCAAACTTAGTTGAAATAAAAATTAATTTCGAAGAAATTAACCGCCATTTACGGTACTAACCACCAACACCAACCTGTCAACCTCGCAGCCACCGGCCAAGTGCCTCTCATTCCTCCCACAGTCAGCGAGGAAAACGTCAAACTCTCACGGAACACGAATTAAACGACAAGGAACGGTTCAACAACTATGTTCCGTACAGTGTGACGTCACATGAGAAGTCCTTTACGATAAATTAAAGAATTTAAATGGGAGGTCAAGAGAAAATAATTATTTTTTTAAAAATAATTACAGCGCTAAAAATGATAATATAACGGGTGGACCGTTACATTCGGCAAAATCAAACAAGATAGAACTTTTTGTAATTTGATTAAGAAGTGTTTAATAAACAACATATCAAACAGTTTTACTCCAGAAGTGGGTGCTTCATTTTTTATTAAACAAATGAACTACGAAATTAATTGTTTTTTTAAAATAACTAAGAAAATACAAATCTTAGAAAAAACTGACTGTTGAAATTAAAAAATTCAGAAAATTTTACACAAAAAAGCTTATATAATGCTTTTTCTAAAATTAAATATATACCTTTTATCTACTCTATGTCATATTATGTGTAAGTTTTTAGTTTGTGAAAACTGTCATTATAGATAGCAGTTTTCTACAACCGTGTTAAAAATGCAAATTTTAGCACTCCATACGAGCGTTAAAAATGCTACTTTAAGACACTAGTGCTTTCAAATTTTTAAGGCACAGCAGTTCGTATTGACCCTATAGGCAATTTTGATGTAATGTCAAAAAAATATAAAAATGGAATGTCAGTCAAGTTCAAGTAAAAGTTTTTGTAGATATTGTCCTGTAATTACGTTTGTAGAAAAAATATTGCATGATATGCGTGTTAAAAAGTACATTTTTAAGGCACTCACCTGAATTGCAGAACTCGCTGTCGCTCATTCTGCAAACTTTCACATGCGTGCCTTAAACGTGTACTTTTAACACTTATATCATAAATAACTATTAAATGGGACTTACTTTTCCGCACTGTTTTTAACATACTTTCATATAATCAAATAGCCTTAACTTTCGCGTTGTCATGGTGATGACATAATGAGCAATAAATTACGACAAAAGTTTTGACAGTTTTGTGGTTTGAAAGAAGTTAGAATTTTTAAATGTCAAAGTTCTAAAAATTGTAGAATAGAAATGAATTCCAGTGACAAAGAGTTATAGTTTTTTTATTTGTTTATGGTAGAGTAGATAAAATATTATATGAAATTGTGCGTGAAGTACTTTTTGCGAACTTACGCGATGTATAGCACTCGCACCGCTGTCGCTCGTAGCTCTAAATATCGCGTGCGTTCGCAAAAAGCATACTTCCCGAACTGTTTCATAAATAACTATTATAATTTTTTATTTTTTTATTTATAACGCTAAAGTCGCCCTTCTCACAATCATTGGCACATTGTATACTAGCCTTCGGCGAAGCGCTTTTGTGTTATTTTAATATAATTCTTTAAAATGAAATTTTTCAATTTGAGCATGAAAGAAGAATAATGAAGCTATCTGATAGTTATAATAAAAAGAAATAAAATTTATGAGCATAAGTACGGTGTGGACGGAAATGAATTACATGAATTTTGTTTAAAAATGATTTAAAAATGTGTAACTAATACAATTTTACTTATATAACTCTCCAATTTGAACAACTTACTTTTCAAACAACTTATTAATTTATTTTTTATTAAAAAAATCTCAAAAATTTAATTTAAATGTTACCATTCCGAATTACTACCATTTTAAGAGAGTATTACTCAAGTTTGAACAGATTTACTCCAAGTTTATAGGTGTTTTATTAAAGCCTAAGATGTAATCTTTGAAATTCACTGAATTATTTTACTTTAGGCATAAAATAAACAACGTATCTTTGAGAAAATTGAGAAAGATACAAAAATGGAATCTAACAACAGAAAAATATAAGATTAAAAAATGTTTAAACAAACTGGAACATGAAGTAAAAACCACTTCTATGTAAAAGGTATATTTAAATATACCTTTTACATAGAAGTGGTTTTTACTTCATGTTCCAGTTTGTTTAACTATAAGGTATACAGCCAATCCAGGGAACTACCCCTTTTTAGTAAAAAATGTTTGTTTAAAGTCATCAAAACTAACTTCTGTACAACTTATATAAAATACATTATTTAATAACAAACTTAAATAATAAGAAATGTTAAAAATAGTTATTTAGGAAACAGTTCGTGAAGTATGCTTTTTGCGAACGCACGCGATGTTTAGAGCACGAGCGACAGCGGCACGAGTGCTATACATCGCGTAAGTTCGCAAAAAGTACTTCACGCACAGTTTCATACAATATTTTATCTACGATAAACAAATGAAGAAACTCTAACTCTTCGTCACAGGAATTCATTTCTATTCCACAATTTTTAGAAGTTTGATATTTAAAAATTCTAACTTCTTTCATACCACAAAACTGTCAAAACTTTTGTTGTAATTTATTGCTCACATGTCATCATCATGACAACGCGAAAGTTAAGGATATTTGATTATATGAAAGTGTGTCAAAAAACAGTGCGAAAAAGTAAATCCCATTTAAAAAACATTGGTACTTCACGCACACTTTAAATCCTTCACGCTTATAATCCTTCATATTATGTATAAGTTTTTAGTTTGTGAAAACTGTCATTATAGATAGCAATGCGTGAAGGGATTAAAGTGTGCGTGAAGTAACAATGTATTTTAAATGGGATTTACTTTTTCGCACTGTTTTTTTGGCACACTTTCATATAATCAAATATCCTTAACTTTCGCTTTGTCATGGTGATGACATATGAGCAATAAATTACTATCAAAAGTTTTGACAGTTTTGTGGTTTGAAAGAAGTTATAATTTTTAAATGTCAAAGTTCTAAAAATTGTAAAATATATTGAATTCCAGTGACGAACAGTTACAGTTTTTTATTTGTTTATCGTAGATAAAATATTGTATGAAACTGTGCGTGAAGTACTTTTTGCGAACTTACGCGATATATAGCACTCGCGCCGCTGTCGCTCGTGCTCTAAACATCGCGTGCGTTCGCAAAAAGCATACTATACGAACTGTTTCATAAATAAATAAATTTATTTATATCATTTATTTTGAGCTCTTATACGGTAGGTCTGCGTAACTTGGAACCTATTTATAACTCTTTTATTATCAGTTTTACGAAAAATACTTATTCCTTATAAAATGATTTACATCGTATAGAATCTAAGATGCAACAATCAGATATAAAATTTTATTAATTTTATACGAGATATGTCAAAAAATATGAATTTCTTTTAAGAGTAAAGTAGGTTTATATTTCACAATATCAAAAACTGTTATCACAATATCAAAGAAAAATTGTTTGTAATTAAAACTATGTTTCAATATTCAATTACATCCTGCTAATTGAAATATTGTGAACTATAAAGGTACTTAACTGTTACGCGAATTACATATTTTTTACATACCTCGCATAAAATTGAAAAAGTTTGATATCTGATGATTACATCTTAGATTTTAGACCAGATAGAGCATTTTATGAATCATAACTTTTTTCGTAAAATTGAAAATAAAATAGTTATCATAATTGTATTAAAATGATGTTAGGTATCCATAATTTTAGAAAAAGTTGCATTTTTTTTTCAATTAGAAGGATGTAGTTACATATTAAAACATAGTTTGTAATTCCAAACAACTTTTCATAAATACAATTTTTGATATTTATTCTGAAACATAAAGGTACTTTACTCTTTAACGGAATTCATATTTTTGACATACCTCGTATATAATTGTAAAATTTGATATCTGATGGTTGAGTTTTAGATTTTGGAGTATGCAGAGCAATTTATGAAGAATAATTTTTTTCGTAAAATTGATAATAAAAAAGTTTCCCATATGGGTCCTAGTTACCTACGCAGACACACCTACTGTATAGAGCTCAAAATTTTTGAATTTTAAAATTGTAATGCCATATTCGGATTCAGCATAATCAAAAACAAATTAGAAGCATAATTTGATCAAAGTAGAATGATGAATTCAACGATATTTTTAAAAGTATTTATACAAAACAACTGTTGTTGTTTAAACAATTAATAAACAATTATTGGCTAAATCTGTGAGTAGAACTTTTTACATTAACATGTATATAAACTAACAAAAAAAGAGAAATATAAGCTTGTTTGAATTTTTCCGAAGCAATGCATGGTTTCGTTCTCTATCGACTCCCCTTATATGGATCTGCTTATTGTTATACATGTAGTCATACAATTGATCAAAATATGAAATAGAATCTGAAAGCAAACAAGGATCCGAAACTGTTATCAGGAATAAAACTCAATATCAAAAGAGAATTAAAAAACTAGTCAAAAATTGTGTTTTCCTTACAGAAAACACAAAAAAACGCAAACGCATTTAAGTTATTTTAGATAAAATACAACCACTGGCACACAATACAAATACTTTTGAAATAGATACTCGCTGTGTCTTTGACACAGATACTGGCAAATTGTATATTGGACGAACATGTGCTAATAGTGTTGTAGTACTCTGGAAAAAAAGCAGGCATTAGCTCAGTCATCACAGGCTTCCTTGCTGGATCTATGTCAGTCAAGGGACACCTGCATACAATGGAGCTATGTCATGCAGACTCAAACTGTAGACTCTCTAGCAGAGAACCGGAAACAGTCAACCATATTTGTATAACTGCGATGCATTAGATCTCAGACTGCAAACAACTCTTTGGAAACTACCAATTGACTTTGTGAAACCCATCCCCTAGACCTGTACAACCCGGAACAAAGTTAGAGAATCTTAGAATGATTATCATGAAGGAATAAAAGAAGTACAATAAGCCAAATACAGCACTACTCCCTTCAAACAGCCGGCTTTAATTGAAGAAAATAACGGACAACATTTTTTGCAAAAACTGTCAGAAATAGATTATCAATTTAACAAAATCTGGAATATGCGTCTGGAAAACCTTACAGATAATAAAAACCCGATATTTTCAATTAGACAATGATTTTTATAAACAAGATTTTGGCTTAGATATGGGCTCTTTATTATCTCCATTATTAGCTGATACATTCATGGAAGGATTTTAAACAAATATTATGTGCAAACATTTTCAATTTGCATACGTTAGTCCATTTTATATATAGGTAAATAAAAGTATATACTTTGCTCATAATTTCTTAATAATTAAAGATGAAGTAGCTACCTGTTTTCCGGTCTACTGCATATATTATTTATACATCTTCAGGAATACAGTAAAGAACAAAGAATAATATGTCTTACTGTCAGTTTGAAGATGTGGTGAATGTACACCAAAATTATCTTTAATAAACAAATTTTAATTAAATTAAAATTCTGTTATTTTGCTTTATTATAATTTTACTTTTATTCGTGATATACATAGATACTTTATAGATGCTTTATTTCCATTTTTATAAATTAGTACAAACTGCAAGGTCACAGCTGTGTGGGTGTTATGGGTTGTTAATGATGTTATCTAGATGACCAAATATTTTTTACTTTTGAGAATTACTTAACTCGTTATTGATGTGTAACACTTACAGTATGCCCAAAGAGTTATCCACAAAATACTAACAAATTATATTTTTACTAGTTTACAAAATGTATTTACCTCTTTTCTGATGCCAAAATAGATAATGAGAAAGGCCACATATAACGTAGAGAATACAGCTAAAAATGTGATAAAGGTGACATCACCAGTCACTGAGGTTCTGTTGTTAAAGTTGTACAGGGTAGGCCCACCATCATTTCGAAATGCATCGAACCACCCCTTCATAGCCAGTACCTGAAAAAAAAAATACATGTATGAAGGGTATTTCCAAAGAAATCTGAAATGTAGGCGAGGATGATACTTCATTTAATTTTAAAACTGTATCCTTAAGTATGCGTAATAAAGTTTTGCCATTATAGCCCAAAAATGGCAGTTTCTTGAAGAATGCAAGAATATATTCCAGACATATACTAAAAGATAAGGATAAAAAATTGTATTAAATAAACCTAAGAAAAATGTTCTTTAAAATACCGATATCCTGATTATATCCGGTTTTTACATCCCCACCAATTATTCAGCCGCGTGCTATTGGTAAACATTTATTTTTGCAAATTAAAATTTGAATCCAGAGTAGTAGATAATTATATTTTTCTAGGGCCGTGCTTAGAGAGCCACTTTCACGCACGCATTTCGTTTTCCCGCACGGGGTGCGTGAAAGTAAATTTTCCCGCACGGCGTGCGGGAAAGTAAAAAACCTTGTAATATGGCATTATAATATATTATAATACATGCAATAAACTAATACTTAGATATGATTTACTAATTTATTTCAAATTTATCTTATTGTGTTCATGTTTTAATGAAATTAGCGCGACAATTCGATGAAATAAAATTATTTTGACATAATATGTAAAAGTCAGATCAGTAGACAATTACAATAGTTTTGAATCGTCGTCATGGAAACCAATATCGTCGTCGTGGTAACCCATTATATTGAAAGTTAGGTTTTGACAACCTTGTCAAAGAATTAATTTGTGTATTTTCACTTCTAAATAAAAATTGATATAACTCTATTTTTGTGGCTTTTTTCCAAACGTACGGCCCTAGAAAAAATATTGTTCCTAATTCATGCGGAAAAAGTCTTCCCCGCACTCGACTGCTTGCCCGAACTCCGCTATCGCGTCGTTCGGGTCAACGTCAGTCTCGTGCGGGAAAGTATCACAAAATTTTCCTAACTAGTGCGGAAAGTGATACTTTCCCGCACGAGACTGCAGATTTTCCCGTTGACCCGAACGACGCGATAGAGGAGTTCGGGCAAGTAGCCGAGTGCGGAAAGAAAAAATTAAATATTATCTTAATTAGAAAGAACACAACGCAAAGTTAACCTGTAATACAGTAACTTTTTTATTGTCACATTAAACGCATGGTAACTTTTGTTACAGTTAATTTTATCTAACGTTTTGAAGATTTATTATGTGTGTGTGTGTGTGTTTAGATGTATGACCTAGGTTAGTTTGAAGATTAGATGAAAATAATAATGGGAACAGAGAGAAACCACTAAAAAAGATATTGAGAAATGATTATGTGGCATAATTAGAGGTCTAATAATAATTTTTATTTCCAATAAGAAAACTATATCGTTTAATCTGTTAAGCTTAAAATATAAATTCAGTTGGGCAAATAATGCACCAAAAAAGCACCTATCTGTATGCTAATAAAGGTGAATTTTGAAACATCATAAAAAATCTACACAACTACGTAGGTAAATAAATAAATACTACTACACTGTTTAAGTAATTTGAAATGCTCTGTTTCCGACGTTTTTAATCTTGGTAGTAATTCTACATTCTTCAATTATTACAAAATAATCTCTTATGCAAATTTTAATGATGCTAGTAACAAAAAACATAAAATCTGGCTTTTTTACTTTAAATTATTGGAGATAAAAACGGTTAAATAAGAATGATAATAATTAATATACATTTCTTTGATCATATGCGACGGATGCGGGGGTTCAAGGGGGTGCACTTGCATCCAATAGTATACGTAAAAGCAGATGCACCCACATGTCAACGCCTCATTTTTTTCTCTGCAACTTCACTATCTAAGATAACCAAATTCTGCACTCATGTTGATTATGCGTGTAGCTGTCTAATACTAGTATGTATTTTTAGTTATTGACATTACTTTATACTGATATTCGCCTTTAATAGTAATTTATGATATAATAAGTGTTAAAAGTACACGTTTAAGGCATGCATGTGAGTTTTAGTTCTCTAATAAATTTTGTTAGTTATTTACATAAATAAATTATTTAAAAATGAAAAAAATTATTTGATATTTGAGGGAGGTGGAAAAATCATATGTATAACATGGGAGTAAAGTACCTTTTCCTCCCTTGAATGATTACTGCCCTCCGCTACGCGTCGGGTAGTAAACTTCATTCTCGGGAGGAAATAGCTATTTGTATAACAAGGGAGGAAAGTGCTACTTTTCCTCTCGAGAATGAAGTTTACTGCTCGACGCGTAGCGAAGGGGAATTAATCATTCAATAGAGAAAAAGGCACTTTATTACCATGGTAATACATATGACATTTCCACCTTCCTCAAATAACAAGCCATTTTTCATTTTAAAATAATTTATTTATGTAAATAACTAACAAAATTTATTAGAGAACTAGAACTAACAAGTAGGTACAGTATAACTGACAACTCTCAAATATAAGTCAAATGTTAATGTAAACATTGTTGAACAAAATAACAATTTACTGTTTTTACCATTCTCCAAAATACAGGGTTTTCTAAAAATAAACGTTAAAATGTATAGATATTTACGTAATAGAAAATAGAATATTGTATAGGACGTCAATAAGTTATTTCATCAATGACATACCATGACGTCATTTTTACTTTTACTCCCTAGGGAGGAAAAGTATTTTGTCTCCATAGAGAGGAAAAGTACGACTTTGCTCCCTACAATCAGGTCAGGAAATGTATCCTTTCGGTACAAGTAGGTGGAAGTAGCTATTTTCTACTCTTATACTTTAATATTATATTAATTATGATTTCACTACCTGTATCATAATGGGCTCCATTATGATACAGATTTTTAACCAATAGAATCGTGAGATGACATTCGCGATGAAGGTGGCACATGCGCAGTGACCAATGTCGAGTCAAATACATACGCTTTGACAGTTCTCAATATGTAAACAAACTAATTTTACTCACAATCGGTTAGTAATTTATGGATTTCTAACCTTTGAAGTAATCAGGAAGCGACTTATTACTTACTTTACTTTCCCAGCTAGCCGGAAAAGTACTTTCCCGGCTAGCATCTGTCACTTTTCTACCTGCAAATGTCAATGTCATTTTTGATTAAAAGATGGTTTAGAAAGAATAGAATCCACTCAACATTTATTTAATTAAGAAACAACAACAACAAGAACAAAAATAAAACTATTTGGAATTATAAATATTAATAGTTACATTGGAATTATGATTACTATTAACGGTTAAAGTAAGACCGTGTTGCTCAAAATTATTCAGAAATAGATGATGACGCCGACGTTTCTGGATTTTCTACATGAGACAACATATTATTATTATTTATTATTGGTAGATTGTGAGTATTAGAAATCCATAAACTACTAACCGATTGTGAGTAAAATAGTATACAAACCTCGCGGGAACTCATTCTAGCCTCGCGTCTGTAGTTTACCTCGGTGCTTCGCACCTCGGTAAACTACCTTGCCGCTCGGCTGAAATAGAGTACTTTCCCGCTAGGTATGTAATATACTATAAAAATTAAATATTTAAAAAAAAATGTCTGAGGGTGATAGGGATATTAAAAAATCCCCAAATTCATTTTAATAGGTAATTGTATCTAATATTGAAAATATAAATGTAGTTATCAACAAAATAATTAATTTAACCATATAACCACTAAATTTGTTTGCGTTACAAAATTAATAAATTTGAAAATATTTTTTGTTGTCAATGAACATAGAAAAAATCATGTATACAACGTGCATTTAATGATCATTATAAAGCTTGCATTCTATATGAAACTCGCCGCTATACGGCTCGTTTCGTATCGTTACACGGCTCGTTTCGTTACAGGGCTCGTTTCGTATCCGTATGCTCGCATCATAATGACCATCGTTAAATGCTGGACGCATAATATACTATTATCTATACTCTGTCGAGAGATCATCTTATAATACTTTTTATTTTTTGCTGTTTAATACAATCTAGTCATTCTCCTCTGCCTTCAAAAATTTTGGTTAATTCCAATTAAAGATAATAAATGAAAATAATAAGTATCCTAAAAATAATGTAAATAGGAATTATTATTGCTCTTTTCTATTTTTTATACAAATTAGTAGGTAACGGCTATTTTATCGGTTGGCGGTTTAGCCAGTGGCTATTTAGTCGTAGCTATTTTGTCACCGCCCACTGTGACGAGTCGCCGGATTAATTACATGTTATCAATACGAGTTTGATTGACTCTTTAGATAAAGTTGTTTTCATGTAATCAAATAAATTATCTCTATATGAAGTCATTCCATGAACGTATCTTAATTTTGCAACTGGGGGTTTGTAATTATGTGTTGTAAACGGGGTTCATAGGCTGTAAAGGATGCATAGGCGATGCGGCAGCAGTCATAACCTCCTATCCTATACCTCGTTCAGTCTGTAACTGCGGCCGATATTATCAAAGATGATTCAATAGCACAAGGAATCATCTATCTAGACTTACTATACTGTTCAGAACATTACGTTATCACCTTCGACAAATTTCTAACCTATTTACAGACGAAAGTTGAGGACCAAGCAATTTCAGACCACCAGCACCACAGTACAATCACAAAACAAGATTAAGTAGTTTGATTCATTTAAGTATTATTATTCACGATCAATATTATCATAGTCATTAACATCTTAGTAGATGTGTTGTGGTTCATCATTGAGCGTCAGCAGCTTGCATAGTTTGATTATTGATATTTGTCCACTGGTCACGGTCCTTTGATAGATATACTTTCTTAGTACTTTTACTGTTTGTTAAGACGATATTTCGTAATTGCTGCCCATCGATGTGTAGATCTGCTGCGTTAGCGTTGACTCTGAGACCTCCTTTTGACCACTCACCAACCGCTCAATTTTGTGATCGCTTCGATGGATACGACCAAATAACTTGAGAAACCTAGTGTAAATAGTACTAGAGAGACGTTGATTGAATTTAATTTCATGTAGAACCGAGATATTCGTGCAGCGAGCCTTCCATGCAATTCGAAACAGTCGTCTCCATGTCCACATTTCAAAAGCGTGTATGCATCGTCTATCTGATTCTTTGACTGTCTCGCATGCATAGTAAAATATGGAAAATACCAGAGTTGAAAAACGAGTCTTTTCTTATATTAGTAATAGTAATATGACAATCACACCATACCTCGTTTAGTTCTGTCGAATTTCGGGTTCTTAATTGCCAGCGTTGTTAACTAGATCTCCAAGATATACCATAGAAGAGACTACATCGCACCGTGCAATAGGATTTCAGGAAAGTGTTGTTGGTAATTAATAACCATGATTTTGGTTATAATAAACCATGAGTCTAGACCTTGAAGCCTTTTGGCGTACCCCCTTCTCCAAATTGCATACGTCAGATAGGTATCCGTCCATTCCAATATTGGAATCCATTGGAATCCATTCCAATGGATTCCAATCCATTCCAATCCGTCCAATACCAGGTTATCTTGATACAATTTGCTAATAAGGTGAGTCCTATTTAGGAACATCCATTGTCGTCAGTATGTTCCATAGTTTGAATGATCTAGCATTATCAAAGGCTTTTTTATAATCATATAAATATCGGGATCTGATATTCTCTGGCTTTTTCTGTCATGTTTCTTGCATTTTTTGTCCTCTAGTACCTCTGCCTTTCACAAATTCAGCCTGCTCAGGTGCTATTCGCCAACTTATGAAGTTTTCTAGATGACGTGGCAGAATGTAGAATATCACTTTACTGGCGTATCATATTAGAGCTAGTAGTCTATAATTGTTATAATTATTTGATGGACCTTTCTTATGTAATAGTTATGGACTTTCTTCAATCTTCAGATCAAATGCTTATGTGACAGGTTTCATTACACAATCAATATAATATTCTTACTCCACACACCGGAAGATGCTTCAAAACATCAGCGGTAATGAAATCATAGCCTGTTACGATACAGAAATGGAAATATTAGAAATAAGGATTTATTGTAAAGACACCAACAAACGTAATTGTAAGTGCAAACCAAATATTTCGCTATGACGAACTACTGCATTTATTACATTTTGTAGTTCTTGTGCGTTGCTTGCTATTAGGACAGAATGATCTGCGTACCTGATGTTGTCTCTACCGGTTCCGTTAATCTTGATTCCACCTTGGACCACGTCTAATGCTTATCTGAATATAAACACCGAATACAGACTAAATAGTAGCGGTGATAGGATGCACACCTGTCGCACTCCTCGTAGTATTTGTATATCTTCGGATGTTGTGTGCTCTATTTCAATTGTTGCTGTTTGGTACCAATATAGTTCTGAGATAAATCGCAGGTCTTGTTAGTCAATTCCAGTTGCTCTTAGAATCTCGATCATCTTTTGATGGTTAACCCAGTCAAATGCTTTTCTATAATCAATAAAACATGCATACACATATATATTCATGTATCTGTGTCGTTGTGTTAACACATATTGGGAACACATTCTCGTGTTCCCAATCTCTTTTGAAATCCGAATTGATTTAAAAATAATATTTTAAATCCAAGACTTTTCGTTAATAAACTGCTCTCTGGCTGCATCCTTTATCTCTGGCTTTTACAATATATAAGCACAAGAGACGACGAAAACAGGAGAATGCAAATAGGACACTTTGGCTACGCATTTACCTTCTCTCAGTCAAGGAAAAGGACCGAAAGACAGTTTCTAAATACTCAATTCTGACTAAAGATTAAAAATAAAAAAGGCAGTTTTTGTTTTTATTCGACTCAGAGTTGGACCACCATCTCCATATAGCTATTTCAGTATCCCATGCATCTTCAGTCAAGCTATGCAGTCACAACTCTGAAGCGAATATTAACAACCCTGCCTATTTAAGGGAAACCATCGCGATACAATGTTTCACCTTTTGAGACGCAATCTAGCGACATCTCTCGCAAAACGAGGAAAACAATGAAAAACCCTAGATACAAAGTTTACTACTTTTTAAACAATTAGAATAATTGAATCATCATTGTATCGCGATGGTTTCCCTTAAATAGGCAGGGTTGTTAATATTCGCTTCAGAGTTGTGACTGCATAGCTTAACTGAAGATGCATGGGATACTGAAATAGCTACATGGAGATGGTGGTCCAACTCTGAGTCGAATAAAAACAAAAACTGCCTTTATTATTATGATTTAAAACTAATTACATAACTGTAGGTTTTCTTTAAAGATAATCGTAATAAAAGTTCGTTTGATGTTTAACAGTTTTAATTAATAAAATAGATAACTAAATTATTGATACTATTAAATTGACGAAATGTAAAAGTGCTTGTGTAATTGCGACTAAAATTTTACGTGTTCTTAGTCTTACAAAAAAAAAGAAATGTATTTATAGATAATTTGCGTCTAATCAATATCATACCCGTCTTAATTCGTCTTTTTACGTCTTATTATCCCTAAGAACACGTCCGTCGCGTTTATGATGTTAAGATCGACTAAATGTATTCGTTCTCGTTCCATAGGCTAAAACAAACCCTCTTAGGCTAATCTCTTTTTTCCTGTGAAAGAACCCAATTAAAATTGGTTCAAAATATATACCGACCCGCCGCCGTCTTTTTCCAATAAACTAAAACTATAAAGTTAAAAGTAGTCTGCTACCGTCGCCGTAATCCCCAATTCGTTCTGCACATCTGGGCCAACGTCCATATGTGTGAGACCCTTATCCCGTTCTCGTACTAATAATTAAGAAAAATGATATAGAGGGGAATTTAAAATATAAGGTAAACTATTTACAATCCTACATAACTATATTAAAATGAAAGTGATATTAATCCAGCACAGTACTCCTTCACGTTGGTTGCTTTTTCCAGAGGATGGATCCTCACATCACGGAGCAACTCGATTTGCTAGTTAATATCCGCGATGTGAGCATCCATCCTCTGGACAAAGCAACCCAGATAGGGGAGGCCTGTGGTACCTAATGTTAATCCATCACTGATAGTATTTTATGATATTCTAGACACGACTTTAATTTTACTACAATTATGTAACCATTTTATAACTATATAAGAGCTAAGGGTTTTCACCCACATATCTTGGTGGCTCAAACATGTCCTTTAACCTGTAAAAAGCACTGACGATGGAATTGTTATTCCGAAAACGTTCTGTGGTGTTGCCGATTTTAGTAATTTTAATCAAATATACCTTTTATAAAGTATATTAGTAATTAAAAAAAATAGGGTATACCTAGATCATAGCATCGAACATTTTACATTTAATCTGTTACATTTATTAATAGATCATTTTATCTGTAAAGTCAAGGGGATTTAAAATCAGTATATTTTTAATTAAAAAACAATAAGTTACTTGTTTCCGTGAACACCGTATTTGAAAAAATCTCTATAAAATGATCTTATTGAGCACGAAAGAACTAAAATGTATTATTATTTCCTGCGATTTTTTTTTTCAGTTTCTAATTCCTTTCTCCTTTAGTAATGAAAACGAAGGTAATTTAAACATAAAGGTGGTATACTATAAATGCACGGGTACATATCCTTGCTAACCTTACCACACATTTCTGTTCCGCCTGGCTAATTCTCTCTGGTAAAGGTTACCTTCGACACGCTAAATAAAATTTATTTATGTATTTGCATTTACAAAAAATAATTGGTTCCTGTCAATTTTCGACATGCTAAATACTACTTACGAGCGAAAATTTTTTGTTCAAAATATTTTTGTTAACAAAATGGCCCAATGAATGTATAGGGTGATTAATTAATAATGTCCAATCTCTGAGTTGTTGTACTATATAGACTTCAAAATATTAAGATTTAACCCAATTCAATTATGTAAATAAAATATGCCTCCTTACTAAGTTACGGGGTGTTTTATTCAAAAATTTAGAAACTATTTGTACTCATTACTTTAAAACTCTTTGACATATTCTTGTTATACTTGGCAAAAAGTTTAGATACTCTACATTTTACTAAATTATAATAAATAAACGTTTTTGGCTACTACCAGAGGTGTACATCAGGGAACAATGAATGGTTTACCATTCCACGGCACAGTTAATATATTGTGCATTTAATATTAATATTGTGCAGTTAATATATTGCACAGTTAATATATTTGATTAATATATTGTGCCGCTTCATTTTTAACTTAAAATATCTCGAAAACTATTGATTTTATTCTTACGCATGAAGAGTAGTATATTATTTACATTTACATAAATAGAAAGTTTTATAAAATCTGAAAATCACACTAAAATAGCAATTCCTTCAGTGGCGTGGAATTTGGGAAGGGTCAACCATTCACTTTACCCTATCGTACGCCTCTGGTGGTAGCCAGAAACGGTTAGTTAGCATAATTTAGTAGAGTGTACAGTAACTACACTTTCTGCCAAGTATGATAAGAATATATCCAATAAATTTAAAGTACTGGGTACAAAATAATATTTAAATTTTTAAATAAAATACCCTGTACCTTCGTAAGAGCCACATTTTATTTAAGCGATTTGGATTAAACATTAATACATATTTTGAGGTCTATAATCTCTAATCGCTGAGTTGTAGATTCTAGACCTCAAAAAATATTGTTACTGAGTTACAGTGATGTTTTATTTAAAAAATTATTTGTACCCAGTACTTTAAAACTATCTGACATAGCCTTATCATACTTGGTTGAAAGTGTAGGTACTCTACGCCCTACTTATTTATGTTAAATAAACGTTACTGGCTACTACCAGAGGCGTCAGTGGTGGATTTAGGGGGGGGGCTAGAGGTGCTGTAGCACCGGGTCCCCAGGTTGAAGGGGCCCCCAGAAGACCTACACATTTGTCTAAAATTACGTATTTGGCATTCTGACGCGCCGTCGTACTTACCCTACCAAAATCCTCTTATTTATTGTAAAAATTACTTTGAAATTATTGTTGTATTGACAATTTCATATAATATTTTTTCTGAGAGAAAAGGA
Organism: Diabrotica virgifera virgifera; assembly: GCF_917563875.1. Lineage (NCBI taxonomy): Eukaryota > Metazoa > Arthropoda > Insecta > Coleoptera > Chrysomelidae > Diabrotica > Diabrotica virgifera. The sequence goes on from NC_065448.1 coordinate 134,220,533, forward strand.
AAGGAACACCCGATAACCACCCTTTTATGACATGACACAAATGGCAACAGATTAGCAGGTATACTTTTACATCTCCTTTTCGGAAATCTTACAATACAATGCTTTTAAATCGCTCTGAAAGTTAAAGGTGTTTGACAAAAATAGATGTCTTTCAATGGGTGCCATAAAGTTAAGAAATGAAATATAAAATATACCTACTTTACCCTTTAAGCTTAACAACAAGTAAAGCTTTACGGAAAGTGGAACTTTAGTAAAAATCCTTGAGAAATTTGAAACTGCTTTTTTAACCGTATTTTGGAACGAAATTTTAACACAACTTGGAACAGTTAGTACCATTCTTCAAAAACGTGGTCTGGATTTAAACACTGGCACACTTCTACTACAAGGACTACACAGTAGTATACAAAACACCGTGAAAATTTTGAATACTTTGAAGAAAAATCAAAAAAAAAATTAGTTTATACATTAAATTTGATTATTCAAAAAAACGAGCAGATTCAAAAAAAAAATTCCAGACGGGCCCTCTTCACATTTAGAAGGTTCAAACAAATTTAAAGTCGAAACATTTTATTTATCGATCGATACATTAGTGACAGAGTTAGACAAGCGACGTGAAGCATACGGTTATATATCTAATCTTTTTGCATTTTTTGGAAATTTTCTCACTATTGAAGGTGAAACATTTATTTTAACTATTTATAATGGGAAATAAGCCACAATATTATTAAAAAATGATTTTTATTAACGTTTCGACGCCCAAATCGGGTGCCGTTGTCAAAATACAAAATACTACTAACATAAACAAAATGTTGTTGCTTAGTAAAAAAAATCTTCTAATTTGGGCGTCGAAACGTTAATAAAAATCATTTTTTAATAATATTGTGGCTTATTTCCCATTATAAATAGTTAAAATTGTAAAAATACCACAAGAAAATAGCTTCAGAACAACATTGTGAAACATTAAAACAATATGCGCGAAATCTTATCGAAACGTACCCGCTTGATATAGATCAGGCATTTATCGAAGAGATTATATTATTTCAAAATTTAATTTTATCTCTTCCTAATTCCGAAAATTCTGTAGTAACACCTAAAGACATGTTGGATATTATTATCGAAAAATACCTTGTTTCAGTGTTTTCAAATACCTATATTATTATTGTTTTAAGAATATATTTAACTATACCTATAACGAACTGCGAATTCGAAAGATCATTTTCAAAATTAAGCTTTATTAAAAATAAATTAAGGTCCTCAATGGGCGAGAACAGATTATTTAGTTTCGTTATCGATCTGCTCTATTGAGAATGACGTATTGGGGGAGATTTATTTTGAAAGTGTCATAAAAGCATTTGTTGAAAATAAACAAAGAAAAAAAGCGTTACCTTGTCTTAGCCTTGTATCTTCTGCATAATTTTAAATGTACTGAAGTTTATATTGTTTTAATTTTTAAACTGCCTTGTCAAAAAAGAGTTGGGTAGGGCCCTCTACAAGAATTAGCACCGGGCCCACTAATGAATAAATCCGCCCCTGAGAGGCGTACGACAGGAGGAATGGACAGTATATTTTTTACATAGAAAGTATTGGAGAATCGAAAAATTTCCCTAAAATAGCAATTCCGCCAATGGCGTAGACTGTGGGAAGGGTCAACTATTCACTAATGTCGTACGCCTCTGGTAGTAGCCAGAAACGTTTATTTAACATCATTTAGTAGGGTGTATATTACCTATACTTTCTGCCAAGTATGATAGGGATATGTCAAATAGTTAATGTACCTACTGGTTACACATACTTATTAAATTTTTAAGTAAAACACCCTGTTACTCAGTAAGGAGATTTAAGTAAAATCTAAATATTTGATAATTTGGGTTTAATTCTTAATATTTTGAGAACAAGAATCTCAAAACTCAGAGATTGGACATTCTTAATGAATCGCCCTGTATATTTGGAAAAGTTAAAAATCTTTTCTAACTTCTCTACAAGGTTGCCCTGACTACCACTATATTAACTCGTTTAAAAATATCTACGAAGCAGGCACTGTCATTCACTGTTTCCGTGTAATTTTCCTTAGGGGTTCACCGAATCTAACACAGTGAAAATCCATTGTTTCGTGTTGGTCCAAATTTCTGTTCTGGATCTCCTGTAGCTTCTAGGCTCCTGCAATTTTTTAAAGCCAATTGAAATTTGCTTAGGTGTTTCAGTACTTTTCTGGTTGTGCTTGTTATTTTTGTCGTTCTGTGTAACTTTATTTTAAATTCTGCTCTTAGCAATCCGACCCACATTCAGCACTAGGCTTAGTTTTTACATCTTTGACTAATTGTTTTCCATTCTTGTTTACCAGAATGTAATCAATTTTATTTTTGTACCTTCTATCGGAAAACGTCCTTGTAGAAAATCTAGTGTTTTTTAAAATTGGTGTTGATGATTGTAAATTCATGATCCAATTGTTGATCCGAAAATTTTGAAAAATTGAATGGAGTGACTGTATGGGGCAATTGATTGGATTAATTATTTTATTAAATTTAAATTGGATTATTTTTTTAAATTTTATTAAATTTTCAAACTTTTTTTTAAACTTAATTTAACACATAACCGGTATATTGAATGTTATCTTGTGTTCTGACGAATAAATCTATAAATAATATTAAATCAAGCACAATTATTGTCTAGATTGAACTGCTTAGATGTTTAACGATACAGAAAAGACGAAATCAGAGGCTTGATTCCAATTTAACTAACGTATTGTCCGAAATAAAAAAATAATTGCCTACTTTAACAATCAAAATGACCTTACAATGGGTACTGTTGGTTTATTAAAAGCTTTCTAGCTACATCTCAATTTCACACCAAAAATATGAGTAATTAATTAAAATGTCACCTTTCTCGATTGCCATATGGCGCCATTCAAAAAGATTTCCCACACCAAGGTGTCAGGTGATCAGACGGATCCCTCGATATTATTAGTATTTGTTAAACCACAATATGTATTAAAGATTAACTCTAGAATTCTAGGGTAACTTAAACAATTTACTAAATAAGCACTACATTTGTTATCATTTTAAATTAGTTAGAAATATTAATTATTATACATTTTCAAGAGCCTCAAGTGACATTAACTTTCTATCTAGAAAGGCAATATCCAACTAATTATAGGAACGGATGATAGAAGTACCTAATCTAAGTAGTTAAGATTTATTTTCGATCCGAGTTGTCAAAAAATTGTTATAAACAATTTAATTGTTTTTAAGGCTCTGGCTCATAAACTAAAAGAGATACAAACAAATGTTTCAAATAAAATTTGTCCCTTAAAAAAAAACGAAGAAAAAAACGTTTACTAAGCTCAAATCCAATATTTAGGACTCAAGATATTGTAAAATTAGTGCACAATGCAAATTTCAAATTGCAAAATAAGTATTTTTCGAAGCTTTATCGATCGTAACTCGACTTCTACTTATGCAAAGAAGCACTAGAAGGTTTCATTTTAAAGCTTATTTTATAGGTTTCCAAACATAGTTTGCTAAATTATTTTGTCTTCATTTGTTTTACAGTTATACCCGTTTGAAGCTAGAGGTGCAAGATCGGCTCACAGTCAAGTAATATCGCGGTAAAGACGCCTATCGGCTGCTCTCATGTTACATTATTTTACTTAGGAGGCCTTGCCTATTCTTAATAAATATTGTCAGCTGACTTTTTAGTTATATTTCTGAAATATTAGTTTTTAATGTTTTTTTTTCTCATTTAGTACACAAAATAGAAGACAAAGTAAATAAAATGAAAGGTTATACGAGGTACAGATGATTTAATATAAGAATTATATAAATTTTATTAGGATCTTCAAAAATGAAAAATGAAGATAACGTATATATACATGAAAATTTTAATTTGCATGGAGAAGTTAGCACGTGAACCTTTACACTGTGAGCATGAACCGATCTTGCTTCTCATAGCGCGCTATTAAAATATCGATATCTTTGCCAAAAGTAAACTTACGAACATTTTCATAAGCTCAAATTGTTCCTTTTGAGTTCTTCTAACATTATTGTTAATTAAAGTGTAAATGTTTATGGCTCAAATTTGCTTGAAACCCTTATAAACAAATTAATATCCAATTTTTTTAAGAAAATTATAACTTCAAACGAGTATAACTTTTAAAAAAATGAAGACAAAGTAATTTAGCACAACTTTGTTTGGAAGCCTATTAATTAAGCTTTAAAATGAGACCTTCTAAGGCTAATTTGCATGCGTACAAACCGAGTTACAATCGATAAAGCTTCGAAAAATACTTATTTTGCAATTTCCAATATGCATTGTGCACTAATATTCCAATATCTTCTTCTTCAAGTGCCATCTCCGCGACGGAGGTCGGCAATCATCATAGCTATTCGGACCTTAGAGACGGCTGCTCTGAAAAGTTCGTCTGATGTACATCCTTACCATTCTCTCAGGTTGCGCAGCCACGATATTCTGCGTCTCCCTATGCTTCTTTTTCCTTGAATCTTTCCCTGCATAATGAGTTGGAGCAAGTTGTATTTCTCTCTACGTGTAATATATCCGAGATATTCAAATTTTCTGGTTTTAATTGTATTTAAGACTTCCATTTCTTTATTCATCTTTCTCAGAACCTCTTTGGTTATGACGTGTTCTGTCCATGATATTTTTAGAATTCTTCTATATACCCACATCTCGAATGATTCCATATAGTTAAACCCGCTTATTGGAATAGCCTTCGTGCCAATCAAAATTATTCTTATAACAGGGATATTCTAATAACCGATCATTGGTGGCTAGTAGAAACGTTCCGGGACCCCAAATTTCTATTACTTAAAGCGGGATATTCCTTTAACAGGTATTCTAATAAGCGGGTTCGACTGTATTCCAATATTCCAATATTCCAATATTCCAATATATTGAGTTCTAATTATTGAAATTGAGTTTAGCAAACGATTTTTTCTTCGTTTTTTATTAAGGAACAAATTTTATTTGCAACATTTTTTTTGTATGTCTTTTAGTTTATGAGCCAGAGCCTTATAAAAAATTAAATTTGACCACTCCGATCGAAATCCATTGCAACAGGACTCTCTCTCTCTCTCTGTCTCTGTCTCTCTCTCTCTCTCTCTCTCTGGATTGTCACTTGCCGCTGGAGACAGTGCTCATTACTGCTTTCTCAGAAGCAGTAAAGTTTACTGCTTTTGTTTCAACTATTAACGCGAACCTTTCTCTGGGTTCCATTTTTGCTAAATAAACGCTTTTCTTCTCTCTGTAATAGTGTAAGATACTAATCCGATATAAACAAACCGTTACGCTCAAAACAATTAAAACTCGGTACAATAAGCAACCGAGTGTGAAACCGGTATATGTGATATGGTATAATCGCGAATGGTGAAACAGTGACTTGGTAAGATTTTTTATAAACTGATAATATTTCTGTTAATCATAATCCCTCTCTAAATGCCACTTGAACCAACAACCTAAAAACATACAGTCCACACAACTGAAATGATATTAATAATTTCATATATGTAGATACAACTTTCATATACTAATCAGAGTCAATATCAAAAGCCCAAAACGTAGGCACAGAAAATTGCACAGATGTCACAATGAAAAACAGAACTCTTTCAAAGATGAGAAATAATAAATCACCTGGAGAAGATGAGATGGCATTCAACAAATTAAAGGAGGCGAAACATTGATACATATATTGAAAATAATGTGCAATACTTGTTTGTCAGTAGGTTCAAATTAGAAAAACGATACATTTTTAAATCTATTTTTCTAGAAAACGGTATATCCTACCAACTTAAAGCAAGATTACATCTTAGTACTAAAATATACTTTACAATTTAATAATCTAGTGTCAAAAATGCTTAAACGCTAAAGGAAAAAAAGTTATGCGATAAAATAATAACCGTTGCCCTACCCAAAACGGACCTATGTTTGCCTACGTTGCCTATGACTGGTACTAGAAATTCGCAATTGATGGAAGGTTTATCTCTGGAAGATAAATAGGCGCACCAGTTTTGTTGCTCTAAATAGAAGTTTTCGTTTTTCTACATAAAAAGCGTTCTGGAGGTATTTTAAAAAAATAATTACAAGACGCCATCTTCAAAGAGCTCTAGCTCACTTAAGAAACATATTCGGACTAGGTAAATTGAGTTAAATTGTCTTAAAATTATCTGAGGAATCTCTGGTCTTCGGTTGTCAGGACAGTTTCTGGACACCCTGTATTTTGGACAGATGTCAATAAGAAACAACACAAGAAATTTTAAAAAGTGGTAACAGGGAAAGATAGATTGATCTGCTTAGGCAATTTTAATAAAAGTTGAACACTATCAAATTATTAGGGTCTATACTTTTTTAAAATAGTCTATACTTTTTTCTACATTATCCCCATTGAACAATGACCGGTCGCTATTTTAAAACAGCACGACTGAATGGCACAAAAATCTAGAAACCTACTTAATGACATAAGAGCTTCCAAATTATGTATTACTTACCTACCGTATAATTACATTAATGTAAGTTTACAAAATAACTCCCGTCCGTTATTTTACGCACCAAAACATCGTCAAAACGATGTACCTGTACCTTAATTAATTTACCCAAACATTTCTTAATTTAGTTTGATAATTCACAAAATAGTTGCGGTTCGGTGACTGTATAGGCGAACTTTATTAACAATTGTTTAAAACACGCCAAAAATGTCAATTATTTAAATGTTTACATAAAAATTTTCAGTAGTTATTACATGAGAGCTCTAAAATTATCGATTTGTATTCCGAGTGACACTTTGACAGTTTTAATTTCACGACTCAAAGGGGAGTGACTAGACTATTGCCGATTGGTAACAAGTTTAAGAAATAAAATTGGAGCATTATTTTCTTATTTATTCTTACAATCGTGTGATATTCGGGAAATTATTTTTTAATACTTACATACATACATATTATATAAAATTCAAATCTTTGTATAAAAGCATTCAGTGAGATTGATCCCAATTAATGTGACAAACATTTTTCAACTTGTCAAACTAGACAGTACAGAACTTGTGTTCTCCTCGTGAAAATTTGGCATTAGATGCAGAACTAAAAGTTTATTATGGATATTTTCTTAAATGTGACAGTTGTAATACTAGGAAACTGGTTGCCATTATGCCATTAAACAGAAACATTCAACATACCTAAAAATTATTCCCACTGTATTAGTGTATAATGTATAGTGTATAGTATACAGTAGAGTATTTTCGCTGTAATAATAAAATCTGATTGAACAGAATTAAACATGTGATGATAAATCTTACTACATGGTTTGAAGGTACAATAATTAAAAAGTAATCGCCGTCATGTTAATTCTTGTAGGTTTCTACTGGTCAGAATCTCTATAAATGAAATCATCAAATAGGTATAATTTTATTCACAAGTTATAATTGAAAATCCAGTATAGACGTTTATTCTACAATAATTAAAATTAAGTCGTTTATTGAAATATGTATTTTATGCAAAAAAAAATTGTAACATATTAATCTAAATAATTGACATAAACAAGAACTGTGAAAAAAAAACATAAAATGCATAAAAACTCATTTGTCTGGCATATTCTGCATATTCAATATATATATATATATATATATATATATATATATATATATATATATATATATATATATATATATATAAGAAATACTGGATATTAGTGACTGTCAATATCAACAAACAAGTGGTTTATTAGGGTTGCAGTCAGAAGTTTGGCCAGGATATCAAAGAAACACTCTTTTGACTTTTTGTCTAGCTTTCGGGGTTGTTTGACCCCTTTATCAAGACTCTGTAATATAAAACCAAAATGTAAGTATTTTAAAATATTACATTGTTTTAGTAAACCTACTAGTCGTTGAGCTTCTCTTTAATAATCTCAACGACTAGTAGGTTTACTAAAACAATGTAATATTTTAAAATACTTACATTTTTGTTTTATATTACAGAGTCTTGATAAAGGGGTCAAACAACCCCGAAAGCTAGACAAAAAGTCAAAAGAGTGTTTCTTTGATATCCTGGCCAAACTTCTGACTGCAACCCTAATAAACCACTTGTTTGTTTATATATATATATATATATATATATATATATATATATATATATATATATATATATATATATATATATATATACATATATATATATCGAATGATTTGTAATCTTTTTTTGGTATTTTACGTAATATGCAGTAGTGCAGTATAAACTTATCGTTCATGCATTTTTATTATTTCAAAAGGTTGGTCCTCCTCCTTCATTTCTCTTATCATACTCTCAGCAGAGGATACGTGTACCTTCGATGATTTCTTTGCATTCTTAGGTTACTTTCTTACTTAGTCCTAAGCCTTTCTACCTTTAGGTGTAAGACTGGTGGAGTTGACTTTGGCATTGTAGTCTCCATGCTTTCCGATCTTGTGTTAGATTTTTTTGCCATTTCCAATGTCAAGCCTTTCTTCTCGACTTCTTTCCTGATTTCATCTACCTACATAACTCTTGGTCTTCCTCTTCTGGTTTTCCCCGGCACTCTCGTTTCGAACACTGGTTCTTTTAGTCTCTCGTTCTACATTCTACAAACGTGCCCGAACCGTCTAAGTTGACGCTCTACTATTTTTTCATTGATTGGTTCTCGTTTTAGATTTTGTCTTATTGTTTCGTTTCGTATTTTGTCTCGATGACAGGGCAAAACCTATGACCTGATGAGGGAAATTTTTGATTAATCTCAGTAAAATAACCACATTTTACAAGTTAGTCATGTGTATTCAATACTCCAGTAATTATTTTGTCCTGTACATCGACCAAACGATTAGTGTCCACTCTTTCCATTTATTAATTTATTATAATTCATTGTTACAAATTTAACCAAGCAGGACGCTTTTTCTGTTGTGCCTCTCCCTGCAATGTCCTCGTAAAATCAATTCGTTGTGCCTCTGTTAGTTACCATATACATACAAATAGCAAAGATATTACGACAGGCAACAACCATGGTGCCGATTGTAAAATAGATGTCAGCGGGACAATGTATCTACAAAAGAGAACTTACTACATATCTACACACAGAACTACAGTAAATGAGTTATTTGCTTTAGATTTAATTACGTCGGCTTTAAGTTCTCTGTAGCCTAATGTTACTTTACTTTTACGTAAATCACTTTCTGCCTGCTTTCTTCTTAGAGTCGTCTGAATGAGCAGCACATAAAGTTCATACCAAGCCAAGGGCGCCCCCAGGGAGGGGCCAGGTGGGGCCATCGCCCCCCCTGAGAATTTGGCGAAAGCGTGTAAAAAATATTTAGCTCTCTCTTACTTTATATTATAAAATAAATTCCATATTAATCATAATCGCTCACGAGATATGCCAGTTTAAATGTATTTTTTCTCAATCCCTTATCCCTTCTGACTGAGACGCATATGTTTGGATGGAACCGCATCGTTTTCGGTGCGCATGCCGCATGCACTGATGATGTCCGGTCTAGGCTTATCCAGTTGAGAAATTAAATAGGTGGGCTGAACGGCCGATCTGATACGTCTAGTAGTACGGTAGTGCTCACAATTTATATACTGTTATTCATAGAACTTATATTAACGTGTTAAAAGTGTTTTTTGTGCAACGTGTAAGTATTATGTAATATACTTTATTTCTCACTTGACCTTAAATAAAATAGGCTTATTTTTACGAGGTAGTTATCTATTGTGTGTAAAGGTAAAAAATACTTTTTTATGAATTAAAATAACATCATTTGCGTCTATGAAGTACAATTACAATATTTATTTCAAAAATTGTGCTTGAAGTAATAACATTTTTTATAAGTACCCTTCCTACTTTAAGAAAATAAGTTATTCCTGTGTCGCAGTTGAGATATTCAACTGTGCAAGGTAGGTATTTTAATCTACAAATTTTAATTAACTTAGATGAATTTTTTACTTCTCTAAAAGGTTTTAAAAATATTTTTCAATGCAACTAAATTATCCATTTGGTCTTATTCTGTCCATTTATCGGCCTACTCCCCGGTTAAATGCGTTAATTTATTGACACCTAACACTTAGCTGATTGAATGCATCAATTTAATTAGCCTACTGTATTTGTAGAAAAATGGACATAAGGAAGTTCTTTAACAAGCCAAACAAGCGGCTGAAAATTGATGATGGATCTGACATACCGAACAGTACCGAAAACAGTAGTATAGTATGCAGTCAAAATGATTTAGCTGTAGCAGGGCCATCTAGCTTGGAGTCAGCTGTATCCGCCTCTCAAAGAGAAACTAACGTTGTAACGGCCACCGCATCGGATAATTTTGCGATTGTTGAAGACAGTTTAAATTTGGATGTTGGGAACTACCTTGATACTAATAAAATTTGTAGCTTGAACGATCGCTTGAAATTTACTTTGTTAACAAACCCATGGAAGCCAGATAAATGTTACAATTTCAAGTATGATATTGACGATGGCAAACGACTATTTATCCATGAATGGTTAAATACGTACCCCTGGTTAGCTTATTCAAAAGAAGTTAAAGGTGGGCTATGCAAGTTGTGTGTACTGTTTAGGCCCCGCGTAACCCATGGTAGTTATCAAAGCGGCTTTATAAATCGCCCATTCACCAATTTCAGAAAGTTTCATGAAAATGCGAAATCGCATATGAACTCTGAATGGCACAGACAAGCATCTGAAAACTCAAGTAACTTTATATCTGTCATGAAAAATGAAAAGAAAAATGTTGAATGTCTTGCAAATTATGGTTTGGCCAAGCAAATTGAATCGAACAGAGCGAAACTAAAATCCATTGTTTCTTCAATTTTGTTTAGTGCACTACATGACTTACCATTAAGAGGTCATACCAATGAGGATGCTGTGTTCAATAACCTTTTACATTTTAGGAAAGAAGCTGGTGATTCTGTTTTAGAAGACCATCTGAAAAATGCGCCGAAAAATGCAATGTACATTTCCCATAGGACGCAAAATGAGATCATTGATTTATGTGCAACGGTTTTAAGAGACGAGTTAGTTACAAAAATCAATGATAATGAAATATTTTCCATTTTAGCAGACGAAACAATGGACATTACTGGTACAGAGCAACTCTCTCTGGGCGTGAGATATTTTGATAAAAGTGAAAATTGCATCAGAGAAGACTTCCTTGGTTTCACCCCATTAAAAAGTTTAGATGCTGAACATATAGCAAATGCTATTACTTTAACATTAACAAATTGGGGCTTGAACTTGGAAAATGCAGTTGGCCAAGGATATGATGGTTGTAGTACAATGGCTGGGGAAATAACTGGAGTACATAAAAGAATAACTGAGAAATACCCAAAAGCTCTATATTTTCATTGCGCCAGTCATCGGCTAAATTTAGTAGTCAATGATTTAAATGACATACCACAAATCAGGAATACAACTGGCACAGTTAAAGAAGTTATAACATTTTTTCGGCAGAATGGCCAAAGAAGGGCAATAGTGGGAACTCTTCAAAAACTATGTGAAACCAGATGGACCGAAAAATATAAAGCAATTCGAAAGTTTAGTGAGCAGTTTGTTAGCATCGCTGAAGCACTTCAGACTCTATCGACTGAAGGTAACCGTGACACAAGGCAGAAAGCTTTCCAGCTTCATTGCGCAGTTACAAATACAGCATTTGTGATATGTCTACATGTGATTGCCAAATACTCTGCCAAGTTAGAAATCGTTACGCAAATGTTACAAGGTGTCAGTGTAGATATTTTGTAGATATCAAAACACATTCAGAAGGTTACTGAGCTATTCAGTTCAGACCGACAAAATGGAGAAAAAGAGTTTGATAACATTATGGCAAATGTTGAAACAACAGCAAACAAGCTTGGAATCGAGCTCACATGTCCTCGTGTTGCTGCGAGAGAGGTTCACAGACCAAATCACTCTACCCAGACTATCAACGAATACTATATAAAGTCCATTTTCTTGCCTTATTTGGATTCTTTGGTTCAATCGTTGAAAGATAGGTTTTCAGATAGAAACAAACCATCATTTGAAATTTTTAATCTGCACCCTAAAATCATGAAAGATCTTTCTAAGGAAGATTTTGAAAAGTCTATTAACAATATAAACAGCACGTATTGTGAATTGTTAGACAACTTTAAGGAGCAATCAATTCTGTGGTTCGACCTTTGGAAAAACACGGAGATAGATGCCAAAGCCTTGGAAAAACTGAACTTAATAGAGGTTCTTGAGCATGAGCATGCCTGCTTTTTGCCGTCAGTAGCAAAAGCCATCCAAATAGCTCTTTGTCTGCCACCAACAACTTGCACCATCGAGCGATCATTCAGGTAACTAACTATAATTTTATTACGTTATATTCTTATCCATGTGTTTCAGTTCTTCTAAAACTTACATTACAATATAACAACCTCGATACTTTTTTACAGCACTCTCAAACGTGTGAAGACCTGGATAAGGAATACGATGTCGAACAATCGTCTAAGTGGGCTATGCCTGTTATCTGTACACAGAAGAAAAATAAAAGGAAATAAAGAAAACTTCATGCAGAAAGTAATTGATTTATTTGCGATGGACACCAGAAGAATTCAATTATTATTTAAGTAACATTTTACTGACACTAACTGTGTTGCGTTTTAAACAGCAAAACAATTTTTCTTGTATTTTTTGTTTCAATACCCTTTGCCCCCCCTGAGGAAATATCCTGTGGGCGCCCTTGTACCAAGCCCTTCTTTCAGTGCGTCAACGATAAAATATCAAAATATAGTAACCTAGAATGACAATTGTTATTTTACCCCTTGACATTGAGAAAGTATGCAACTATCCCATAGAGGTATATATTAACATAGAGTGAGCCTACACTCCGCGCTTCCTGACGACAAGATCTCTTGGACTGGTTTGCGGTATATCTTTCTAGTACATTGTATCAAGAAACTAAGATGACATTAAGTGTGAATATACGCACGGAAGGGGAGGACTACTGTCGCAGCTTTACTATGCGAGTGAAACAACACTGAGCCAAATAAAAAAGATGGTGTCGTCACTTCGCTCTGAATGACACTCTGTCTATGATAATATATGAACTATCCTTCAACAAATACATAATCTTCTGAGTTCTATGTATAATATAATCACGATGGAGAGAATTCGAAAAACTATTATGCACTAAAAGAAGGGTTTGGGATGAACTTTATATATTTAGCTTTTTTACAGGCCTTTTAAGCCCAGAGCCTAAATGAACCATAAACTTTAGTTGCTCAAACAATTATTCATCGCTGGAATTGGAATTTTCAACTTAAAAACATTGCTACAATTTCAATAAATTAATATTAACACATACGTATTCTTTTGGTACTTTTTTTTTCGAAAATAATGTTACTCTTAATGTCGTTCTGAAACTATTTCTATGTGGCATCTTATGCAATTTATTATTTTACTTGAAAAATAAGCCACGAATTAAGTTACATTAAATTTTATTGACGTTTCGTTCCAGTTGGAAAATCGTTATCGAAATAGAAAATATTAATAAATTAAACAAATTTTGTATATGTTGCTTGGTAAAAACAATGTTCTAATAATTTAATTTAATCTGACTTATTCATATTGACAATTTAGACAAATTATTATATTATACATTTTAAAGTGGACGACTTTAAAATGATACTGCCAATATTTAAGTATGAGTAATGAGTACATTCCTGGGACGACTTTGTTGAAAGATATTTCATTCGATTACATGAAATCAACTTTAAGTTAAAAAGATCTGCCAGAAAGAACATAGCATTTGATTTGTCTTTAAACATACGACCCATGCAATGATGACAGTAAAATTTTCGTGTTATTGATTTCATAGTAAATAACGGGGAAGAACCTCATGATATTATCCCGACAGGCTAAGTATTTGGGCTTATATTCAATTAACTCTCAGAATTAATACCAAACGCTGATTTTATATGTATGTTATTTCAATAATATCAACAAACATAATGTAAAAATATTAATAATACATATAGTCGAGGAAATGAAACTGAAAAAAATGGCAAAACCTCGCAATTTTTTCGTCCAGCATAGATTTGTACCTTGATTGAAAAATTTGGGATTAGGGTCATTTCACCCTCTAGTTCATTTTCTATATCATCCGTTGTACATTTTTGATTTTTTAGGGGTGAAAACTACCCCTAATTGTAAAAAATTATGAAGTAAAATTTTAAACTTTAATGTTGTAAACAGTTGGTTCTTATTAGTTACATAATGATTGTTTGATGCCTAAAGATATACTATCATAATATTTCAACCCTGAAAACTAGCCTTGTTGGAGCTATATATAAAAAATTTACTTATCCTAAAAGAATAATTTCGGCTTGCATCGATTTACATAAAAATTTGTGATTGGGATCATCTCACCCTGTACTTCATCTTCTATATCATGCTCAAGGGAATTGCTTATTTTTAGAGGTGTAAATTACCCCTTATTGTCAAAAATGATATAAAAACATTGTAAAGTTTAATATGGGTAAAATTTGGTTTTGATTGGTTAAATAATGATTGTTTTTTGCTTTAGGATATAATATCATAATATTTCAACTCTTAAAAACCACCCTTAGTAACATTACAATTTTTATAAGTAAATAATCTAATAGATCTATACAGAAAAAAAGTAGAATTAAAGAATTACATAAACAGTTATTTACACAAAAATACTAATTTACAAAGGTACAAATACAAATACAAATATATAGTTTTTTAGTCATCTAGTATACGAACCGGTTCTGTGGACATACATTGAAAATGCTCCATAAGCGGACTATTCGAATTTTTCGAAAAAAAAATTGTTTTATAAACATATCTCCTTCATTTTTGGGCGATAAAAAGTTTTTTCAAAAATGATTTTGTAGGATTTTTGAAGAGCTATTCTCTCCTTTTAGTGCCTATTCGTTTCAAATATTGGCGATCATTCTGGCTACAATTATTTTATTAACTGATGCTTTAAATAGATTAGTTGTTGTTGTGGAGAACCATTTCCTCAGGTTCTTTAACCGTGATATTCTTCTTCTCCCAATTCCTCGCTTTCCGAATACTTTACTTTGAAGGATTACATTCAGTAATCTGTATTTAGTGCCGTTTCTCATTATGTGTCAGAGATATTTTAACTTTCTCCTTTTAATGGTAATGGTATACATCACCTCTCTTTCTTAGCCCAGTCTTCGTAATACGGCCACGTTGGTTATCTTGTCCGTCCATGATATCCTTAGGATTCGCCTGTATAGCCACATCTCGAAGGCTTCAAGTTTTTTCTCCATTGCTCCAGTGAGTGAAGAGTTATGTATAAGACTGTAAATTAAATTCCGTAAGATTCCTTAGTTTTTAATTGGGTGGGTTTAAAGGGCTGTTTGCTCGTAAATAGAGGTTTTAGAAAGCTATATCTTGCTAACTATTCACTGTAATGAAAATCTATTCACACGGGAATTTTAGTTGTTAAAAAAAGAATCTGTGTATACCTTGTAGGCACGTAAGAAGTTATACTTCTATTATATGATTTCAGCGAAATAAAATATTTTTATCAGTTTATTTTTATTTTATTAAATATTAAACTGAGCTTAATAGTTACTTACCACTTTCCAAAAATCCAAAAATTAAAAAAGAAAAGACAGCAATTGTCCGCATTTGAACCCGGGACCTCTCGATTCGTAGTACCAACGAGGCTACGAAGGCATTGTTTTGACGGTTTCTCGGACATTATGACAAATCACGGTAATAAATTGACGAAGTGAAGTATTAAAAAAAATGTTTTAATAATACGTATTACCTTTACTTCCGAGGAAGACAAATCCAAAGACACAAAAATTATAATAAATATATTTACTAAAACCACTAATATATTTTTCCACACATTTTTTGGACTGATACATATAACTTAAAAGATTTAGCAACGAACAACATAGGTACTGTATCTGTGCGCATGCGCGCAGAATAATAAAAATTCACTCTCTATCGCGCCTAAAGAAGTATAACTTCAAAAAGCTACAATTTAGTAGGCTATCATTTTTTCGATCTCCAGCATTTTCGGAGATAGAGTAAAACCACGATATAACGGACTAATTGGGGGGACGGGATGTCCGTTAAAGCCGAAAGACCTTTATATAAAAATAGACTTAAAATAAATCAAAAAACTTTTTTTGAAAATATGTGCACTGTACTTATATAAATAAAAAAGACAAAACACAAACAAGTTGTATTTCATTGTCTTACTCGTGAAGTGACGTTTGCTGTTTGATATCGACGCGCTTGCTTTCGGTAGTCCTGCTTTGAAAACGGAATAAAGTTTTGTTTGCCCTTTTGAAGTTTGCTGTTTTTTATAATCACTTCTCTAAAATTATGCTGCCCTCTTGTATCCTCTGCGTCATCTTTATCGTGTAATACAACCATTATTTCATCTTAAAACTGTCAGCATTATCTTCGTTTGGTTGCCAAAATTACTCCCTGATCCATGAGTTGAATAAGCGTTGTTGTATTATTTTTATTTTTTGAACAAAAAAGTATAGCAAAAACTATAGGTTAAAGTTGCCTTCTTCTGAACGTACAATATTTTCAGAGGGATGAGCAGTAACGTTGTCTAAAATCAATAAACCTTTCACCTATTCCGGCGGTATTCCCAGTTTCTTCTCTTAAAATGTTCTCACTGCAGATACAAATTCCTAAAAAGGAACCAATTTTTGATGTTGTCCTTGCTGATTTTTCTTGAAGAATTTGATTTTTCTTATTTTTTTACGTTCAAACTTTTTTACATTTGAAGAGATTTTTTTGTCCGTTATATCCGAAGTCCGTTAAATAGAGGTCCGTTTTATCGAGTTATTTTGAAGTAAAAGGTAAAAACTACGAA
Source organism: Diabrotica virgifera virgifera (assembly GCF_917563875.1). NCBI lineage: Eukaryota > Metazoa > Arthropoda > Insecta > Coleoptera > Chrysomelidae > Diabrotica > Diabrotica virgifera. Next base: position 134,237,409 of record NC_065448.1, read on the forward strand.
ATTTCAAAAATCAATTTTTCTTAAAACTCCAATTTTTCTAAAATTAGGCCTTACAAATAGGTCAAACTTCTTGGGTGTATTGATAATACGAATATAAAAGGAATTGTGGAAAGCTAAAGACCAATTCTTAATTAGGAGGGTAGTTAGGGGGTTGCTTTCTCTTATTTTTTCGTAGAGAAAAGCAGGTACCCATATTTTTTTGATCATAAGTCACTCAATTTTCAAGCTAGAAACTTTTTATTATTATTTTTTAAAAGTTCTAATTGAATACTTGAAAAAATATTTTTTAAGTTTTTCCCGAAAAATGCAAAGTTTTCCCGTTATTTGGTTCCGAATATTTCAAATTGTGCATTTGACGAAAAAAGCTAATCTTTAACATGCCGTCGCTCGGTTTTTATTGGTCTTAAAGATATTATAAAAGAAAATTTGCTTTGTGTTACTAAAAAACATAATTTTGATATCTACAGTTTTTTTTAATGTTGTTCTGAAGCTAATTCCTTGCGGCATTTTTATAATGAACTATTTTAACCCTTAAGTACTAACACACCGTCTCTCAGACGGCATCGTTTGTTGAAAGTGGGATATTTCCCTTCCTAGAAAAATTTGAAGGTCATCCGTTTATGACTTTTCAAATTGGGTTGTTATTTACTAGTATTGAATTCGGCAATTTGCTGCAGGTTGTTATTCGAAAGATATTTAGACTCAAAGTGTGATTTCCGTCTAATAGACGGGGTGTTAGTGTTTGTGCCCAGTTCGTCATTAAACATAATATGCCCCAGTTCGTCAAAAAGTTCAAATAAGGGGATAAAGACTATGAGGAAACTCTTTTGAAATGACTTGATGAGGTAGAAGACGACGTAAGCGAAGTGGGATCAATTTGTGATGAAAATGTTGCCACTGACTACCATTGCTACACTGTACAAATTTTAGTGTCTGTCAGTTTTTTTTTGTTTTAATATTTTTTAAAATTTTTTTTTATTTTCATGTTTATTACTCTTTGTTTAACTCGATTATAAATTTTTATCAAGATTCTTTAATTTTTTTCATTTTTATCACACTTTTTTTCAGGAATAAAAAGTCGCACAGACAATCCTTCCATTCTTGTTATAATGTTTTGTATTTTAATAAATACAGAAAAACTAGATCAATTACTGTGTTTTTTAGATAAGTAATACTTTCAGTAAGTCATCGAAATATTTTTTTGCATTATAATATTTAACAAAAGAAAAATAACCAGTAAAATGTGAAACCCGTCTGTCAGGCGGTTAGTTAGTGTTTGCGCCATTGATTTAAGATGTTAGTACTTAAGGGTTAAATGGGAAATAAGCCACAATTTTAATATAACTCATCATATATCAATAACGCAACTCATCAATATTGGCAATATCATTTTAAAGTCTTCTACTTTGAAATGTATAATACATACCTGAATGCCGATATAAATGAGTCAGATTAAATAAATTATTAGAAGAATTTTTTACTAAGCAACAACATTTTTATTTATTTAGTATTATTTTGTATTTTGACAACGACATCCAACTTGGGCGTCGAAACGTTAATAAATTCATTTTTTTGGTAAAATTGTGGCTTATTTCCCATTTAAAATAGTTCATTACAGGTTTTTTGATTAAATGCATATTTTTCGAGGTATTCTCAAATAACCCTCTAAAAAAGTCGATTTTTTCGTCGAAAAACTGTTATTTTCAAGCGCATATAATTCGAAAAATATTAGTTTTACGAAGGAAATGTAAAAAACATTTATTTCTTAGAATTACTTTTTACATTGGACACCAGGCTTATGATAAGACAATCCGAGTTCATATCCCAGCCATCCTATAAATTATGGCCGGCAAAATGAACGCAGATTGTACAATTAATTTTAGCGTCGTAACCACTACAACTATATAAACCATTTCGGCGATAATGGTTAAATGGATTATACTTTTGGAGCTCAATAACTTCTGAAGGGCTTAACCGATATTGATCATTAAACATGAGTTTAAAACGTATTAACAAATAGTAACTGATGCATCTAAGGTCAAGTACGACAACTGAAGGTAATACAGGAATTATTGAACTTGAAAAACCGTTTTCCCCATAAGAAATAGATTTGATCATACTTATTAATACTTAATAATTATTAATAATTAAAAATTCGAATTTTTCCATATATAAGGTATACATCGTTAGACGCGTCTAGAGTCCTTTTACAAATTCTCGGTTATTGGCGTAATTCGTACGTTGAAATTTTGAGTAATTGTCAAAAAACCAAAATTTTTAAAGTTTAGTTTTTAAGTGTTTTGGCTATACTGATGTCAGATATATACTAATCAGATATATACACGGCATGAGCCGTGTGTGTATCTGATCCTAACAGCTTAGGCACCATTTGAAAGCAACTCAACGCTATTGATTTGGTGTATTTGCGGTTTTCCTGCCTCTCCTTGAACCTAAGATATATAGGCCCAAAATATATGCCATTTTGTATCTACCAAGCCCTACAGCTGGCTTATGGGTGGTCAAAAGTCACAAACTACACCGGTTCTGAATCGACCCTGACGTCCTCTTGAAAAACAGAAACAAAAAATTCAGATCGGTGTAACTTTTCCACATACATACATCATACATACATCATCATTCTCTTTGCCTTATCCCTATGCGGGGTCGGCTTCCCTAATTGCATTTCTCCACAAAGTTCTATCTTGGGCCATATCAATGTTAATCCCATTTACCAACATGCCCTGCCTTATCGTCTCCCCCCAGGTCTTCTTTGGTCTTCCTCTCCTACTCCTTCCAGGAATCTGCACTTCAGCTATTCTTCGTATTGGGTGGTTAACGTCTCGACGTTGAACATGATCAAACCATCTTAACCTATGCTCTCTCATTTTGGCATCAATTGGTGCCACACCTAGACTTCCCCTAATATACTCATTTCTAATTTTATCCTTCTTTGTCACCCCACTCATCCATCTAAGCATTCTCATTTCCGCCACATGCATTCGTTGTTCCTCTTTGTTTTTCACTGCCCAACATTCAGTTCCGTACATCATAGCGGGTCTTATGGCCGTTTTATAGAATTTTCCCTTCAGCTTCATTGGGATTTTTCTGTCACACAACACACCACTCGCTTCTTTCCACCTCATCCATCCAGCCCTAATTCTACTGCATGCATCTCCATCTATTTCTCCATTACTCTGTAATACCCATCCTAGGTACTTAAAACTATTGCTTTTTACAATCATTTCACCATCCAAAGATACCATTTTATTTGTAGTAGCTCCATCTTTAAATGAAAATTCCAAATACTCTGCTTTTGTCCTACTAAGTTTTAAACCTTTTTCCTCCAGAGCTTGTCTCCACTGTTCCAGTTTTTGTTCTAAGTCTCTTTCACTATTTCCTACTAACACGACATCATCAGCATACATTAAGCACCATGGAATGTTACCCTGTAGTTTCGCTGTTATCTGGTCCAAAACCAATGAGAATAAATACGGGCTAAGCACAGAACCTTGATGAAATCCTACTTTCACATGAAATTTATCAGTCTCTCCCACACCTGTCCTAACACTAGTTGTTACTCCCTCATACATATCCCTCACAATCTTTACATATTCACCAGGGACTCCTTTTTTATTGAGTACCCACCACAAAATCTCTCGAAGAACTCTATCATATGCTTTCTCAAGATCAATGAATACCATATGAGCGTTTGTTTCTTTACTCCTGTATTTTTCCATCAACTGCCTTATAATGAAAATTGCATCTGTTGTTGATCTACCCTGCATAAAGCCAAATTGATTCTCGGATATTTCGGTCTCTTCACGTATCCGTCTATCAATTACTCTTTCCCATTGGCCCATAGTTTGTACATTGTTGTATATCTCCCTTGTTTTTTTAAACAGGTACCAGTATACTGCTTTTCCATTCGTCTGGCATTTGTCCAACTTCCATAATTCTATTAAATAGACCTGTTAGCTACCTGTTCCTGTCTCTCCCAATGCTCTCCTTACTTCCCCAGGAATATCATCTGGTCCTACCGCTTTTCCTTTCTTTATTTTTTGAAGCGCTTGAGCCACTTCCTCGTTGGTTATTTTGGTGACCATTGCTGCTACTGCCTCCGTTGACTCTACAGGCTGTCTGTCAAATTCTTCATTTAATGAGCTGTCAAAGTACTTTCTCGATCTCTTTTTGATATCCCTTTCGTGAACTAGTATTTTATTATTTTCATTTCGGATACATCTAATCTGATTAAAATCTTTTGCTTTCTTTGCTCTCTGTTTGGCTATTTTATATATCTTCGTTTCGCCTTCCCTGGTATCAAGTTGATCGTATAGGTTTGAATACGCTTCTTCTTTGGCTTTTGCTACTGCTACTTTCGCTTCCCTTTTCGCCACCATATAGTTTTGAAGATCTGTGTCGGATCTGGCCGGTCGGACCACAATTTGTATCCTTCACCTAGTTCTTTCGCCCTATGTCCTTTCCACCTAGTTTCTTGAATACAAGCAATTTGAACTCTTCTTCATTTGAGCGCATCCACTAACTCCAGACTCTTACCTGTAAGACTACCAAGATTCCACGACCCTATCCTGATTTTTCTAACCTGCAATGGTATTCCCCCTGAGATAATCCTCACCCGGAAATCCGAACGGAGGCTCATTTTACTTCCGGCACATTTTACCTCAGGAGATGCCATCACTTCAGTATAAGTTTTTTTTTATCGTTGGAGAAGGTCTTTTTATTATTATGGCCTGAAAAGATTTTGTTTGGATATGTGATGCCTGAATACCTTTTCTATCAGCACCATACCCTGACCTGCACGTTTAGCCAATACACCACCAATGCAACCTAAGTGCATTATTTCCCCACACCCGCCTGGATTTCTCTGTATAGGCCAGGATCCCTACTGTACGGACTGCCCTATAAGCCAATGTATTGTTGCCCGTATCCCGCCACTAGGAGGCACGTACTTTATTCGGGATACCATACATCATACATACATATATGTCATATTCACATACATTTTGCCCTTTTTGAATAAAAATTGAGTCATATTTCTGAGCTCGATAACTTTTGAATGGTATACCCGTTTTTCAAAATTAGACATGCGTTGGAAAGGTAATGATCAGTACTATCAGAAACCGCAAAGGCCGGACTTAAATTATTGAAATTTTTGGGGGTTTTGGGGACGAGAACGAAAAACAGACCCTAAATGGGGAGGGCCGTAAAATCCACACCCTTGGACCAAATTGGAGAGTTTACATATGGACAGGCGAGCCTTTTCCTAAACTTTAAGATGGGATTTGGCCCCATTTTCAATTCAGTCAGATTTAGAAAATCTAAAATTTTGTTTATATTATAGTGTCGCATGTAGGGGTATTGTTTGCCAATAACGAGAACTGCCATTCTCTGGTAATTAAAATAAAGAAGATAAAAAGTATCAAATAATCGCGTTTGATAAATTAAGCATTACACCACATGTTAAATAAACTTACTAGAATTAAATAGTATTATTCCAACTTCAATAAAATTGTATGACCTTAAATTTAGGAAAAGGTACCTAATATTAGCATAAGTTTTAACCAAAAACAAGAAATAATTAATATTATTCCTAATAAAAAAAACCATCATTAATTCCTATTCTTTATGTTATGTCTGCTTGCCTTATTAAAAAACCGGAATTGGTTTTTAATGAAATAAATACATAAATAAATAATATTTTTCTGAAGCTATTTCTTTGTGGCATTCATGTAATTTACAATTCCAATTGGGAAATAAGCCACATTATAGCTTGAATGTGGAAGTCGAAACGTCAATAAAATCATTTTTTAAATTAAATTTTGGCTTATTTCCCAATTAGAATAATAAATTAAATAAATACATAAATCACTACAATATTAAAAAATGCGCCAAATTGACAAGAACTAGCAGGATTCTAGTAGACGCCAAAGACAGAAAATATTAGAAAAATTAGGTATATATATGTAATTAATATATATGTTAAAATCAAACTGCCAAGGTAAGAGTTGACAATCAGAATTATTAATACCCGAGGTATTATAATACAGATGGGAGTCCGATAAGATTGCGTGCTGTACCCACTACTCTTCAATGTCTAAAGTGAAGCGGTATTTAAAGAAGTGCTCTCAGATTCAATAGAAGGCATCCAAAAAAAACCAAAAAAATAATAAAAAAATGTTTCGGTCAACAAAAAAACTAACAAAAACTAACCATAAACTAAAAAACCGGCGCAAGCCAACCAAAAAATTCAAAAACCAAAAAACCCGGGAACGTAAGGTCCAAACTCAAACACTTGAGCACCAAATCACTGAACCGGGCCTACCCCGGAGGCATCTAAACATTCCGTATATGTATTTGGAACCTAGGAGTTTTCGATTGGTTCGTTGCAGCACGCGGTCATATTTTAACCAATAGGCGGCGAGGTCCCAAACGCATATACGGAATGTTATTCGGTTCCAAATTCATATACGGAATGTTAAATATTCGTACAACGAAAAAGATAAGTTTTTATTAGAGTCTATTAGAAGGAGATTAATTTTAAAGTACTTGTTACTGTATTATTAAATAAAAATAAAACAATTATAGTATTTGGAATGCTATTTGGTGCGAAATTCATATACGGTATGTTAAATATTCGTAGAACAAAAAGACGATTTTATTAAAGCCAGTTAAAATGAGACTGGTTTTTAATAGTATATTATACAACGAGCATTTAATGATGGTCATTATGAAGCGAGTATAAGGGATACGAAACGAGCCGCCTAGCGGCGAGTTTCGTATAGAGTACGAGCTTTATAATGATAATTAAATGCAAGTTGTATACACGATTTTTTCTATGATCGTTCACAAAAAAAATATATTCAACTTTATTAATTTTGTAACGCAAACAAATTAAGTAGTTTGTCAGTCTGACAGTTTGTTTACATATTGAGAACTGCCAAAGCGTATATATTTGACTCGTCATTGGTTACTGCGCGTGTGCCACCTTTATCGCGAATGTCATTTCGCGATTCTATTGGTTAAAAATCTGTATCATATTGAAAATCTGTATCATAATGAAGTTCATTATGATACAGGTAGTGACATCATAATTGATATATTATAGTATGAGAATAGAAAAATTATTGTTAATTTATTATTAAAGATCTATAAGGAAAAAGTTTTCCTGTAGTTGGCTGTATACCATATAATACAAAAAAACGAATAAAGTCCTTTATAAAAGGTCTATATTTAAAATCCCTAAAAAGGGCTACATCACAGAACTAGTTTTCTATTGGTTGACCAATCATCATCAGTGCTTTCCTAAAATGAATATAACCTTATAAAATGGTGCAAAGGTTTTAAATTTTGACTACGGTTAAAAAAAGTTGTACGTTATACTCACATGATCTTACATGCTAACCACCAAAATATTTGTAATTATGTAATATATGTAAATAAAATTTGTAATATTATATTTTGGTGGTTAGCATGGTAAGGACACGTGAGTAGGTACAACCTACGACTTTTTTTTAAACTTAGTCAAAATTTTAAAACCTATGCATCATTTTATCAGGTTATATTCATTTTAGGAAAGCACTGATGATGATTGGTCAATCAATCTAAAACTAGTTCTGTGATGTAGCCCTTTTTAGTGATTTTAAATCTAGACTTTTTATAAAGGAATTTATTCGTTTTTTTTTTGTATTATATCGTATACAGCCAACTACAGGAAAAACTTATTCCTTGTGGATCTATAATAATACATTAACAATAATTTTTTTATTCTCATACTATAATATTAAATCAATTATGATGTCACTACCTGTATCATAATGAACTTCATTATGATACATATTTTCATTAGGATACAGATTTTTAACCAATAGAATCGCGATATGACATTCGCGATAAAGGTGGCACACGCGCAGTAACCAATGGCGAATCAAATACATACTCTTTGACAGTTCTCAATATGTAAACAAACTGTCAGACTGACAAACTACTTAATTTGTTTGCGTTACAAAATTAATAAATTTGAATATATTTTTTTGTGAATGATCATATAAAAAATCGTGTAAACAACTTGCATTTAATTATCATTATGAAGCTCGTACTCTATACGAAACTCGCCGCTAGGTGGCTCGTTTCGTATCCCTTATACTTGCTTCATAATGACCATCAATAAATGCTCGTTGCATAATATATGTACTATTAAAAACCAGTCTCATTTTAATTAGCTTTAATAAAAATTATCTTTTTGTTCTACGAATATTTAACATACCGTATATGAATTTCGCACCAAATAACATTCCAAATACTATAATTATTTTAATTTTATTTAATAATACACTAACAAGTATTTTAAAATTAATCTCCTTTTAACAGACTCTAATAAAAACTTATCTTTTTCGGTGTACGAATATTTAACATTCCGTATATGAATTTGGAACAGAATACCATTCCGTATATGCGTTTGGGACCACGCCGCCTATTGGTTAAAATATGACCGCGTGCTGCCACGAACCAATAGAAAACTCCTAGGTTCCAAACACATATACGGAATGTTTAGATGCAGCCCGGAGGCAATTAACGGTTAGAGTACCAGTTTTGAGTTATATTATCCAGTACTCCCACATGAAGAGCATTTGGCTAATAGTTGTACCTCTATCGCTCATCAGACTGCTAGGACCAAGAGTGCCCAAGAAAGAAAGGGATGGTCTGGAGCATTGGAACGAGGTGAGGTGATTTATGTACTTACGTGAGTTAATACACCTCGCTCCAATGAATTGTTACACCCGAATGTCATTTTTAAGGGGTGGACATGTCTCACAGTCTGGGTTAAATCAAATTGCTGGCTTGCTTCAATGGAAGGCATAGGTATCTATCAATGGAGAAGTTTTGAAGAACTTACGTTTTGCAGACGATACAGTAATAATGACAGATAACAACAGTGATTTACATAACGTAATGCAACTCCTTAATGAACGTTGTCATGAATACCGACTGAAGATGAATTTGAAGGAAACTAAATGCATGATCATGACTAAATCAGCAGATGCAAAGATTCTATTGAATATTGAAGATACTGTAATTGAGAGTGTGATTCCTTACAAATATTTAGAAACATGAAGAATGTACATCAAATGTAGACCAAACCAAAGAAATTAAGATACGCTTTGAAATAGCACCTGCATCATCCATTAAACTTAAAAAGTTTCTTTGTTGTCGAGATATAAGATTAAAAACTACGCCTAAGGATGCTTCGGTTCTGCTCTACTCTTCTGTATGGCTTGGAAGCGTGGACACTAAGGGTAAAAACATGCCGAAGATACATGGATGAGCGCGGTGTAGGTCCTGATCGCGGTCGAGGTTTATATCGATGACGGGCAGAACATACCAAAGATACTTTCAGTATCCTGTTTTGGCATCGACATCGCTGTAAACTGCGATGCAAGGTCGCGAGGGTGAACGGGTGACACATTCTTGGTATGTGCGATCTCATAAGAAAATGAAGGTTTGTTTTGATATCGATGTAGCGACTGCAATCGCGACCTACACCGCGCTCATCCATGTATCTTTGGCATGTTTTTACCCTAAGACAAGTGCATCTGAATAAGTTAGCCGCCTTTGAATTTTAGTGTTAAAGAAGAATCCTACGAATATTATGTATTCAAAAAATGTCAAAAGTTGAAGTAACTAGAAGGATAGGAAATGAAGCGGATATAATATTGTATGTATGTATTGTAATAATATTGTAATAATAAATATAAATGAACTAAATTTTAAATTAATAAATTCGTGCAATTTACTAGTTTTATTGGGAATAAGCCACAATGTTACTTTAAAACAAGTTTATTTTGACTTTCCAATTTCCACTTCAGAAATTGTTTATAAAAATAATATTAATTCAAATAAACCAAAATATTAATATTTTAACATCTATTTAATGACAACGTTAGACTGTCCTTTATGAAGGATATAAAACAACTAATATTAGCATAAGTTTCATTAAGCAACCAGAAACAATTATAAACTAGTATGCTACTAAAAAAATACCCCATTATATCCTGCTGTTGACGTCATTCCACCTTATTTGACCTGGCACAAAAAATAACGCCATTGATCATCATACACTAGATACAAAATATCAAATTAACAATTTTTTAGATACAGACACACCGGATGGATACAATTATTAAGGTGGTTATGATTATCCAATTAATCATCAGATCAGACCACTTATAAAAACTTTTGACATATTATTTAAATTTTTAATATCAGTTCAGTAACTGTCTGCTTTTATTTAACTTGTCGTGACTGCTAACGATCATTGGTTGAGCTATTTTCCTTCATCCATGATGTCACGGTCTCTGTGTTACTGGCGCTGTTTTCTTTAACCATGTGGTCGTGTCATTTTTATCTTGTGTTTTATCTTAAAGTTACTTATTTTACAATGATGGTCAGTATTTAGTTTTTATATGATTTGATTGTCTTTTTCATAATAAATAGAAGTAAATGTAAATGGATACCAATATTGATGGATTCGACCATTACTTGATGATTTTATCTAACAATAAAACACTGAAAACGTTTGTTTTCTATATAGTCCAGAAAGCCACTGCTCATCCGCTAGGAAAAATATTCCAATTCGGATTTTTTGCACAATCTTACTCAAAAAGGACCCCTTTTAACAAATTTGCATGTTGCAAAAGTGGGTCAAAAATTTTTTAAAAGTTTTTTTTTGTTTTTTTCCTAAAAGTATTTTTTTGCATGGAACAAAGTTTTTTTTAGGTTTTTTGGATCATTTCAAACAGAAAAGGTCGTTAGTGACTTTTCTCTAAAGTTGATAGTTTTTGACATAATATAAGCGATTAAAAATTGCAAAATCGGCCTTTTTTATTCTTCAAAAACTATGTGAAAAACTTAAAATTTGAATGTTCTCAAGGTAGATAGATATTCTTTAAACATCGATTGATGAAATCCCGAAGAATTTTTTGCAATATAGTATTCAAAACTCCTTTGTTTTTTAATTTCTAATCACGCGTGCGCGACACTATTTTCCACCGTTGCATGTGTATACAGTATGGTGCAAATGAAAGGAATAAATTCGTTATTTCGTAAACCGGCCACTTTAAGGATTAAAACCCGAAATAGGTCGATTTTTATTTTTAAATTGTGATATTGTGGCATATCTGGTATGCTAGTGACGTCATCCGTCTGGGCGTGATGACGTAATCGATGATTTTTTTAATGAGAATAGGGGTCGTGTGGTAGCTCATTTAAAAGGTTCTTCAATTCTCTATTCAGTAATGTAAACATTTACATAATTATTTATATTTTTATCCAAAAAATCCAATTTTGCAATCCAATAAAATTTTGTCCAAAAAATTTTTATTAAATTAAATTATTTGACAAAAAAAGAAGTAGAAGGACACCCTGTATAAAAAATTATATTAATGTTTACATTACTGAATAGAGAATTGAAGAACCTTTCAAATGAACTAGCACACGACCCCTATTCTCCTTTAAACAAATCATCGATTACGTCATCACGCCTAGATGGATGACGTCACTAGTATACCATATATGCTACAATATCATAACTATAAAATAAAAATCGACCTGTTTCGGGATTTTTCCTTAAATTCGCCGGTTTACGAAATAACGAATTTATTCCTTTCATTTGCACCATACTGTCGGTGGAAAATAGTGTCGCGCACGCTTGATTAGTAATTAAAAAACAAAGGAGTGTTGAATATTGTATTGCAAAAAACTCTTTGGGATTTCATCAACTGATGTTTAAAAAATATCTACCTACCTTGGCAACATGCAAATTTTTAGTTTTTCATATAGTTTTTGAGGGTTAAAAATGGCCGATTTCGCAATTTTTCAATTTTTAATCGCCTATATGTCAAAAACTATCAACTTTAGAGAAATGTCACTAAAAACCTCTTCTGTTTGGAATGATCCAAAAAACCTAAGAAAAACTTTGTTCCATGCAAAAAAAAAATTTAGAAAAAAAAACAAAAAAAAAAACGTTTAATAAATTTTTGACCCAATTTTGGTCCTGGCAACATGCAAATTTGTTAAAAGGGGTCCTTTTTTGGTAAGATTGTGCAAAAAATCCGAATCGGAATATTTTTCCTAGCGGATGCGCAGTGGCTTTCTGGACTAATACTTCCACAAAATTTATTATAACTATGTGACTACAGCTGTTTCGGCAGAGTGCCTTTCTCAAGTGATTTAGTTTACTATGTATTTGCATTTTAAAGTCTTTAACTGAAGAGGTTGAGAAGTGGGGAGCTGTTTGTCCCCAGTTGGTCATTCAGAATTATGTCTGTATTTTTCAATTTATTAATTTTTATAGATTCTAATACAGATAGCGTAAGGCCTTTATTTTGAATATGAAGGATTTGAAACTGTTCATTAAAAGAATGATTATGGTCTAGAAGGTGAAGTGCGTATGTAGTGTAGAATCTGTTTTTCTGTTGCTGAAAGCCCTTTTGTGTTCCCCAGTCCTTCTCCTCTATCACATATACAGGCAAGATAACAACAAAAATAGCCAGATACAAAAAAAAGAAAGGAATAACACTAGCTTTTAGAACTAACAATAACTTAAGCAAATATATTAAAAACAATAAGAGCCGAAAGAGAAACTAACTACAGAGTGGTGTTTACAAACTAACTTGTGGTGACTGTCCGAAAACTTACATCGGTCAAACTGGCAGAACCTTTGACAAACGGATAGGTGAACACAAAAGGGCTTTCAACAACAGAAAAGCAGATTCTACATACGCACTTCACCTTCTAGACCATAATCATTCTTTTAATGAACAGTTTCTAATTCTTCATATTCAAAATAAAGGCCTTAAGCAATCTTTATTAGAATCTATGGACATTTTTAAATTGAAAAATACAGATATAATTCTGAATGATCAACTCGAGACAAACAGCTCCCCACTCCACAACCTCTTCAGTTAAAGACTTTAAAAAGGCAAACACATAGTAAACTAAATCACTTGAGAAAGGCACTTTGCCGAAACAGCTGTAGTCACATAGTTATACATAATAATTTTTGTGGAAGTATAGAAAACAAACGTTTTGATTGTTTTATTATTAGATACCAATATTATCGAATATAGCCTTGGCATCTAGTTTTTCTAGGAACATCTAACCGCTAGATCTAACCGCTAATAATAAGTTTCTATTATAAGAATAAATTAACGACTGAAGTTTATAGTTTCTACGAACTTTTGGCAGGTATAACTTCGTTGATTGGTTTTTCACGAAATAGAAGCAAAAACGAACGTCATGTTACATCACACTGCATAAAATATTCACTTGTATCTACAGGTGGAAACCATTCATGGAATAAAATTATTTCTGTGCTTGTTTTAAAAAATTATAAAAACTGTGAGATCCGTCAACTATTTAGGCGAACGGTTTATCCCCATAGCATAGCATAAACTGACTAAATTTTAAAAATTAAAAACAGCTTATGTTTCATTTCGGTTCAGAGGTGATCCACCATCCCCATACGTATGTTTATTTCTCTCCATATTATGTCTTCAGTGGGTTTACATGAACATCTCTGAATCAAAACGAAAACAAGCTGCCTATTTATAGCCCGATCAAGGAACACAAAATTTTACGAAAACCTCCAAAAATTAAATTAAGGATGAAAATTTGGGAATAGGTCGTTGAAATTGTCTATTATTTATTTATTAAGTTCGACATCCCCTCCATTTTACAAAAATTGGAAAATACGGGGTGAAAAAAATTTTCTCGGGGGTGAAAAGAAAAGTTCAAAATCAGTCCTGAATTGGATATAATAACTAATTCTAAGCAACTTTTGTTTTATAGAGTTTTTTTACAAAGTCAATACTTTTCGAGTTATTTGCTAGTGAATATGTTCATTTTTAACAAAAAAAAACATGTTTTTGGACGGTTTTTGGGAGATAACTCAAAAAGTAAGTATTTTAGCGAAAAAAATACTATATAAAAATATATAGTTAAAATATAGCTTATAAAGAATTGAACAAAATGGTGTATGCGTGAGGTCTGCAGACACTGTAGAAGCAGAGTTGCAGCTAATGAAAAGTAGGTTCTTCTTCGTCAAATTCCAAATCGGATATTTCAATTTGAAATAACCAAGAAACGGGGCACTTTTCTGGGAAAATTCATTACAAATTTTTTAAAGTGTGTAAACAAAGGTTTATTTTTGTTAAAAAAAACTTCTAATATTAAAAGTAAGTGAATTACGCTCAAAATATTTTTGGCCCCTTTTATTTTTTGCTTAAAAAATGGCGAAAATAACCCCCTAATTAACTTCTCAAATAAATTTAATCGTTACCGCTTCACAAGTTACTTTACTTATGTATTATTTATATCATCTATAAGTTTCATTGGTTTAAAGTGTTCAGTTTTGAAAAAAAAGAGGTTCAAAATAAAACATTTTCTTTTACTTTCAAGGAAATCGGAATTGTTTAGGAATTAACTTAAAAATTATTACCAATACCAAAAATCTCAGAGTAATAAAATGTACCTCTTGCATTTCTGAATATTTCTTATTTTTTGTTTTCTTGTTAGACAAAAATTGGTTATGTTAGAGCTGTTCCAAATTTGCCTAAACTGTGATTAGTTACTCGCTCAAGCCATTTTAACTACATATTTTTCAAAAAGAAGCACTTTGAACCGATAAAACTTACAGATCATATAAATAATACATAGACAAAGTAACTTGTGAAGTGATAATGACAAATATTATTTGTGATGCTAATTAGGGGGTGATTTTCGTGATTTTTTTACCAAAAAATAAAAGGGACCAACATTATTTTGAGCCTAACTCACTTACTTTTATTGTTACAAGTTGTTTTTTTTAAACAAAAATAAACCCCTTTTTAAACGCTTTAAAAAAGTTAAAATAAATTTTCCTCGAAAAGTGCTTCGTACTTAGGTTATTTCACAATGAAATATTCGATTTTGAATTTGACGAAGAAGAACCTACATTTCATTAGCTGCAACTCTGCTTCTAGTGGGTCTACAGACCTCACGTATACACCATTTTTTTCACTTTTTTATTAGCTATACTTTTGCTGGGAAAATTTTTTTCGCTAAAGTACTTACTTTTTAAGTTATCTCCGAAAAACAATTTAAAAACATGTTTTATTTCGTTAAACGTGAACATCTTCACCCGCAAATAACTCGAAAAGTATTGACTTAATGAAAAAACTCTATAGAACAAAAGTTGTTTAGAATTAGTCATTATCATTCTCTTTGCCTTATTTCTATGCGGGGTCGGCTTCCCTAATTGCATTTCTCCACAAAATTCTATCTTGGGTCATATCAATGTTAATCCTCTTTACCAACATGTCCTGCCTTATCGTCTCCCTCCAGGTCTTCTTTGGTCTTCCTCTTCTACTCCTTCCAGGAATCTGCACTTCAGCTTTTCTTCGTATTGGGTGATTAACGTCTCGACGTTGAACATGACCAAACCATCTTAACCTATGCTCTCTCATTTTGGCATCAATTGGTGCCACACCTAGACTTCCCCTAATATACGCATTTCTAATTGTATCCTTCTTTGTCACTCCACTCATCCATTTAAGCATTCTCATTTCCGCCACATGCATACGTTGTTCCTCTTTCTTTTTCACTGCCCAACATTCAGTTCCGTACATCATAGCCGGTCTTATGGCTGTTTTATAGAATTTTAACTTCAGCTGCATTGGAATTTTTCTGTCACACAACACACCACTCGCTTCTTTCCACTTCATCCATCCAGCCCTAATTCTACTGCATGCATCTCCATCTATTTCTCCATTACTCTGTAATATCGATCCTAGGTATTTAAAACTATTGCTTTTCACACTCATTTCACCATCCAAAGATACCATTTTATTTGTAGTAGCTCCATCTTTAAATGAACATTCCAAATACTCTGTTTTTGTCCTACTAAGTTTTAAACCTTTTTCCTCCAGAGCTTGTCTCTCCACTGTTCCAGTTTTTGTTCTGTCTCTTCACTATTTCCTATTAACACTACATCATCAGCATACATTAGGCACCATGGAATGCTACCCTGTAGTTTCGCTGTTATCTGGTCCAAAACTAATGAGAATGAATAAGGACAAAGCACCGAGCCTTGGTGCAATCCTACTTTCCGAAATTTATCAGTCTCTCCCACACCTGTCCTCACACTAGTCGTTACTCCCTCATACATATCTCTCACAATCTTTACATATTCGCCAGGGACTCCTTTCTTATTGAGTGCCCACCACAGAGTCTCTCGAGGAACTTTATCATATGCTTTCTCAAAATCAATGAATACCATATGAGCGTTGGTCTCTTTATTCCTGTATTTTTCCATCAGTTGCCTTACAATGAAAATTGCATCTGTTGTTGATCTGCCCTGCATAAAGCCAAATTGATTATCGAATATTTCGGTTTCTTCACGTATCCGTTTGTCAATTACTCTCTCCCATATTTTCATGGTGTGGCTAAGTAGTTTTATTGCCCTGTAGTTTGTACATTGTTGTATGTCTCCCTTGTTTTTGTAGACAGGTACTAATATACTGCTTCTCCATTCATCTGGCATTTGTCCAACTTCCATAATTCTGTTAAATAGACCTTCTAGTCAACTTATTCCTGTCTCTCCCAATGCTCTCCATACTTCCCCAGGAATATCATCGGGTCCTACTGCTTTTCCTTTCTTTATTTTTTGAAGCGCTTGAGCCAGTTCCCCGTTTGTTATTCTGGTAACCATTGCTGTTACAGTCTCCGTTAACTCCATAGGCTGTCTGTCAAATTCTTCATTTAATAAACTGTCAAAATACTTTCTCCATCTCTTTTTGACATCCTTTTCGTGAATTAGTATTTTATTACTTTCATCTCGGATACATCTAATCTGATTAAAATCTCTTGCTTTCTTGGCTATCTGTTTGGCTATTTTATATATCTTTGCTTCGCCTTCCCTGGTATCCAGTTGATCGTATAGGTATGAATACGCTTCTGCTTTAGCTTTTACTACTGCTACTGTTGCTTCCTTTTTGGCGACCATAAATATAGTTTTGAAGATCTATGTTCGATCTGGTTTCTTTCCACATTTGATATAATTTTCTCTTCTCTTTTATTTTTCCTTGTACTTCATTTGATCACCACCAAGTCTCTTTATCCTCAAACTTCTTTCCTGACGTTTCCCAAGTATTTCAATAGTCGTCTCTCTAATAATATTGGCCATTTTTTTCCAAATTGTGTTAGGGCTTCCTTTCATGTTCCAATATATTTTTCTACTATTCTTTCCCTGAACAGACCTTCTTTTTCATCTTTTAGCATCCACCACTTGATTTTTTGTGGTCCTCTCCGATATTTTTGTTTAGTTTCGCTTTTTTACTTCGATGTCCAGAACAAGCAGCTTATGTTGTTGGCTTACTGTCTCACTAACTATTACCTTGCAGTCCTTGCATTCACGTATGTCTTCTTTCCTTATCATAAAGTAGTCTATTTGGGATTGATGTTGTCCACTTTTGTAGATAATAAGTTGAGTTTCTCTCTTTTTAAAGAATGTGTTAACAATCGCCATATCCAATGCTGTTACTAGTTCAAGCATGTCATTTCCAGCTTCACTCCTAGTTCCATAACCTAATCCCCATGTATTGTTTGATATCCTGTCTTGGCTTGGCCCACATGTGCATTGAAATCACCTCCTATTATAATTTTCGCCTCTGATGGAATATCACTCAGTACGTCTCCTAATTGGTGATAGAAAGCTCTTCTTTCATTCTCACCCAGACCTTTTTGAGGAGCGTACACACACAACATTCAATACCTCTTTATCAATTACAAATTTCACTGACATCATTCTATCACTCGTTCTTACAACTTATACTACGTTATCTTTCATTTCACTATCAGCAATTATACCAACTCCATTTCTAGTGTTACTACTCCCTACATACTACAATTTGTATCCTTCACCTAGTTCTTTCGCCCTTTGTCCTTTTCACCTAGTTTCTTGAATACAAGCAATTTGAACTCTTCTTCGTTTGAGCACATCCACTAACTCCAGACTCTTACCTGTAAGACCACCAAGATTCCAAGACCCTATCCTGATTTTTCTAACCTATAATGGTGTTCCCCCTGAGATAGTCCTCACCCGGAGATCCGAACGGAGGCTCATTTTACTTCCGGATTATTTTACCTCAGGAGATGCCTTCATTTCAGTATAAGTTTTTATTGCCTTGGAGAAGGTCTTTTCATTATTATGGCCTGAAAATATTTTTTGGATATTTGATGCCTGAATGCCTTTTCTATCAGCACCACACCCTGCCCTGCACGTTTAAACAATAAACCACCAATGCAACCACAGTGCAGTATTACCCCACACACGCCTGCATTTTTCTGTATAGGCCAGGATTCCTACTGTAAGGACTGCCCTATGCTATAATCCAATGTATTGTTGCCCGTATCTTGCCACTAGGAGGCACGTACTTTATTCGGGACGTACTTTATACGTGTTTAGAATTAGTCATTTTATCCAATTCCGGTCTTATTTTGAATGTATTTTTTTACCTTCAAGAGGGATGGAGGGGATGTAGAATTGTAAACATTTTCTTATACAATAATAGAAAATTTCAACTACCTATTACCAAATTTTCATCCTTCCTTTATTTTTTTGGGGTCAGACTGTTCTTTGGTCGGACTATTAAGCAGAATTGTAAAAATAATTCTGTGTATCGGACGCTCTAGCGCAGGGGTTCCCAAACTGGGGGGCGCGCCCCCCATGGGGGGCGTGAGGACATGTCAGGGGGGCGCGAGACAAGTTGAACATTAAATTAAATTTAGTTATTTTTCTAAAATTCAAAATTAACCGCTTGTTAGACTGTGTCTGGTAACGCAGAGTAAGCAAAAGTTATCTCAAATACCTCTTATTGACAACACTGTGAAACGCCGCATTGATGATATGACCGAAGATATACAAAACCAGGTAGTTGATGCAGTAAAATAATCGCCATTTTTTGCTATTCAGCTAGACGAGAGTACTGACATAGCCCAATGTTCTCAGTTAATTGTTTATGTTCGGTATATTCAACACGAAAGACTGAAAGACGAGCTACTCTTTTCTACAGAGTTGGAGACTGGAGACCACGACAAAAGCTATTAATGTTATGAAAGCAGTGTGAGAGTTTTTTGACAAACATGAACTCTCTTTGCAAAAACTGATCAGTTTATGTACAGATGGCGTACCTTCAATGCTTGGTTTTCGCTCAGGCTATTTGCAATTAGTAATAGAGAAAAATGCTGATGTGATTGGGATGCATTGTTTTATACATCGACAAGCCTTGGCAGCAAAAACCCTTCCAAATGAACTTATGGCTGTCTTGAAGTTGTGTATTAAAGTAGTACATAAAAAAACGGTGCGTTGAATAATCGACTTTGTAAAACTCTTTGTGAAGATTTAGAAAGTAATCCCAAAACACTGTTACTTCATACAGAAGTACGATGGCTCTCAAAAGGAGACATGTTGGCCAGATTATTTGACCTTTGAGATGAAGTAATCACCTTGGAACATCAAAAGCAAAATGAGCTAAACAGGGCCTTCAAAAAACATTGTACCCAAGTAATATTGGCCTATTTGTCAGACACCTTTGACTCGTTGAACAGCCTTAACCTAAAACTCCAGGTGGAGACTCAAATATAGTAGTTACTCATTGTGATGGAGGCTTAATTACTCAACCTTGGAGGCGTAAAATATCAGCAAACCCCTGGAATTATTCAAATTTTTCTAAAGTAGAGCCAATCTTGGAGGAAACACGTTTCAAGGACATTTATGAAGGATCAAGTTTGAAAATCCAAATATCAAACCATTTGAAGAGCCTAATTGAAGAGTTCCAGAAATACTTCCCAAACACTTGTGACAATTTTATTTACAGAATGTCAACTGACCATTCCATGTCAACATAGACTCCCTGACTGAATCACTTCAAGAAGATGCTTTGCAAATATGTAAATCCAAATGATTTTTTGCATGATTCCTCTGCCAAATAATTTGTTATAATTGACAAACCTTCATTTTGGTTAAAATATTTCAGAGTGTATCTTAGTGTATCACGGGAAACTCTTCATTTATATTTGCCTTTTTCCAGTAACTGTGCGATTTTCAACACTTGTGGCAATTAAAACACAGTATCGGAATAAACTTGATGTTGCTATTGACTTGTGCTGTACACTTACTAAAACTTAGCCACGAATAGGCATACTAGTAAATAAAACACAAACACATTCATCTCACTAACCAACCTAATCTATTTTTCTTTTATTAATAATTTTTTATTTTATGGAAACTGATATTGCTGTATCTTATGGCAGAATAAATAATTGTTTTGTTTTGTTCCTATTTAGGCGCATACAATTTATTGTAAAGGGGGGGGGCGAGAAGCTTTCATTTCAACAAAAGGGGGCGTGGTACAAAAAAGTTTGGGAACCCCTGCTCTAGCGGTAGCGACAAGTGGTTCCAAAAAAGAATTTTCAGATTTATTGTTTAGATCTGTGACTTCTCATTTCTCTGTAATAGATGTCGCTAGTATCGCTAGAGCGTCCGATACGCAGAATTGTTTTTACAATTCTGCTTAAATAGTTAGCTTGGTTTCGTTTCGATCCAGAGATGTTCATGTAACCCCACTGAAGACGTTTGGAGAGATAGAAACGTACGCATGGGAATGGTGGATCACCTCTGATCCGAAATGAAACATAAGCTGTTTTTTAATTTTTCATTTTACTCATATTTTAAGTACACGTAATCAATTTTCGTTGGAATTTTTTCCTAGGCGAATAGACGGAATGTGGCTGTATCTTGTAAAGTCTCTTTCGTCTTTTTTATTTGTCGTCTCCTTGCCTTATAAATTGTATTAGGGATGTTACCAGAAAGCGGTTCCAAGAGAATTTTCAGATTTATTGTTTAGATCTGGGACTCATTTCTCTGACTAAATTTTGTTTGCATTTCTACTACACCAAACATTTTTTATTTGATTCTATATTTTTTCCAAATTCGAAATGTATTTTTTTATTTTTCCAAGAGAGCCGGAAATTGTATTAACAAATACATAGACAATTAACTAAAAACAGACAATTTCAACCAATCACTTCAGAATTTTTTTAGGGGTGTCTCATGCAAATAAACACTTTTTCTCTTTTAGTATTCTTCGATGCTCTGAAGGCCACTAAGGATTATGAGAAAGAAGGATTATGAAGTATTTTTCGAAAATGCTTCTTCCTTTCGAATAATTTGCAATTTTTTGTTGAAAAAATGCCATGCTTAGTGATTTTTGGGATTTGTTTTTCTAAAAACTATTTAACTAAAAACTACTAAATAAATTATTGCAAATCAAGAAAAAAAATTTTAACCTTTTAACCTTGTAAGAATATTTTGACAAGGATAATTATTGGTTTCTATCTTGCTAAAAACATAGTTTAAAATTTAAACACATTAAAATCTGCTCTTAATAAAATTAACTATTTAGCGAGTTAATTAGTAGAAAAAAGGACACTTGGTGTGATTTAAAAACTGATATTGATTGAGTGCGATAAACAGTGCTATAAGCGACCCCCAATGGGGGAAGCTTTTTCCCCAGGGACACCATTAGGTGAAAACTTTTCAGGTGCTAGTGAAAATAGTGAAATGGATATTATTGAATCAAGTTTAATAGAAAATTTGGATGATTCTACTGCGAAAATTACAACTAAAACCAGAGATGTTATTAAAGTGCCGACACAACAAATTCCACCTCCGCAAAAAGTTGTAGAGAAAAAATTGTTCAAAGTTGCATCAGATAAGTACAATTTTAATAATGTTTATGGAATGTCAAATAAACGTCAAATTGAAAGGCAGTTTATTTAGAAGTTCTCCTAAAAATTATTAATTTTTAAGGTTTTTTCTTAACTTTTTGAGTATTACGAGTAGTATAAAGAAGTACTAAACCAGTGATCTGTAAGAAAGTGTGAAATTTAGCGCCTAGAAGTTAAATTTCAGAAAACAAATAATATGGAAGGTATACCACCCGAACCTCCAGATAAAGGTAAATTTTATGTAGAAATGGAAGGAGATGGGATGATGGAATATGAGGAATTAAATAAAAATAACAATAGAGTAAATAATAAGGTAACAAACAAACAAAACCAAACAAGTAGTACTATTGAGGTAAGTAACAAATTTAGTTGCAATAACGATGAAAATTTGACAAATTTAAATCAAACACATAAGTCAGGTAAGCAAAATTTAAATAAAGTAATAAATTTAAGATTAAAACATAGATATCAATTTGGAGATAATGCACCTTATATAGTACACATAGAAAATAAAAACGGTAACATTGGTCGATTACACAGGATCGGCACGGCCCGTTTGATTTTAAGTGCAGTTCCTGAAATTGAAAATAATATCACACAAATTACAGTAGTTGGTAGAAATAAAATCAAGGTAGAACTAAATAATTTTGCTAGTGCTAATAAATTAATTGATTCTCAAATTCTTAAAAGCAAAGAGTATGAGGCATATATTCCAACGTTTTTTACTCAAAAGAAAGGTGTTATAAAATTGGTAGATAAAGAGATAGAAGATAATGATTTATTATCATTAATTAAACCTAGATTTGGAATTAAATTCGAAGTATTACATGTAAAAAGAATTATGCGGAAAGTGATTCAAGATAATGGTAATACTAATTATGTAAAAACAGGAACCGTAATTGTCACTTTTAAAGGTCAGTCTATACCAAAAAATGTAATAATAGAAAAAATGATATACGAGGTGGAAAATTATACACCCAGAATAATCCAATGTTTAAAGTGTTTGAGATTTGGGCATATAAGTGCCCAATGTAGAGGAAAAGATAGGTGTGAAAGATGTGGCGAAGAACACAACAAATCTAATTGTTCCAATCCGAATAATTTACTTTGTGTATTGTGCAAAGGAAAACACAGCGCTACTGACAAGGGAGCAGATTGTACAGAAAGACAAAAACAGGAATATATTAAAAAAATTATGAATAATGAAAATATAACATATTATGAAGCTAATAATAAATATAAAAAATGTTATTCAACAGTAAGTAAAGACCAAGAAAATACTTCAAATAAATATACAATATCTAAACGAAAAAGATCAAGTAGTATTGATTCTAGTAGTGTAGATAAAGAAACAATGGAAGCACGCAGAAAAATTTTGCAAACACCAAGAATACAAAGTCAGCCTTGTTATAATTTTAATAATCCCATTTATTCTAACACAACACAAACACAAAACGATAATCAAAATAATATAGGAGAAATAATAGTAAACTTTATTTCAGCAACATTAAATCAAATTAATCACAATTTAGATAAAAAAACGTTGGAATTATTAAAAAACAATATTTCACAATTATTATTACCTCGTGATGGCTAACGTTTCATTTCTTCAATGGAATGCGAGATCAATTAAAACAAATAAGGGTTATTTAGAAAAATTCTTGTATGACAATAAAATAGATATAGGATTAATATCAGAAACTTGGTTAAAAAAAAGTAATTTTATTAACTTTACTGGTTATAATGTCTTTAGGAATGATAGAGATGATGGATATGGTGGAGTAGCCATCCTTTTGAAAAAATTAATAAAATTTTACAACAGTCCTACTTTTCACCAAATTAATGACATAATGTGCAATAGCATATCAATTACAATTCAATCCGGAAAAAAGTTAAACATTTATTCAATATACGTAAAACCAAATCTTAAAATCACTCTAAATGAATGGAAAAAGTTTTTTAATAGTCTAGAGAAGCCTTTTATAATTGGTGGTGATTTTAATAGCCACAATTATGTTTGGGGTTGTAGTACTGTAGATACTATAGGAAAAAATCTGTTAGAAGCTATTGAGGACTGTAATCTTGTAATTTTAAATAATGGTAAAGAAACTTTGATGCGTAGACCGAATAGCAATAATAAATCTGCAATAGATCTTACAATATGCTCAGCAAATATTAGTCATTTTTTCGATTGGGATGTTGTGGACGAGACATTAGGATCAAATCATTTTGCTATTATTATTAAGTCAAATATTAATGTTAATAAAGCGGAATGTGTAAATACAAAATTCCAATGGAACATAAATAAAGCGGATTGGTCTCTTTTCTCTTCTATCACTGATAATTTCATGGAAATAGATAATAATTTAAATTACCAACAATTTTTAAATAAATTAAACGAATATTGTAAGATATGTATACCGGAGAAGAGAACAGGGACTAATCCACGATTTAGAAAAACTTGGTGGAATGACAATTGTAAAAAGGTAATAGAAGAACAAAAACTAGCTTTACGCAAGTTTAAACTACAGTCTAATATACAAAATTATATAAATTATAATAAATGTGTAGCGAAAACCAAAAAAGTTGTATTAGAGAGTAAGCGTAATGCATGGAGAAATTTTTGTAAAACTTTAAACAAAAATACACCAATTAAAGATATGTGGAATCAAGCTAAACGATTACAAAACATTTTTAAACCACAAGTAAATCCAGTGACTGAAGGAGAATGGGTTGAGGAGTTTTTAAGAAAATTATGTCCAGATAATATATTTTCAAAAATTAATGTAATGGAAAGAAAAAACTCTATGCATCCTCTTTCAATTCCATTTAGTTTCTGTGAATTAGAAATAAGCCTTAAGAATAAGAAAAATACTTCTCCAGGTATAGATAATGTACATTATATTATGTTGGCCAATTTACATCAAAAAGGGAAAGAAACACTATTAAATTTTTTTAATCAAATATGGTTATCAGAAGATATTCCAGATAACTGGAGAGAGTACCGGGTGATTCCTATTCTCAAAACAAATCGGAATCCTGATTCAGCAGAATCTTATAGAGGTATTTCATTGAGCTCCTGCATAACAAAAACACTGGAAAGAATGATAAAACTTAGGCTCGAAAGTTGGCTAGAAAAAAACAATAAATTATCACAAACACAATTTGGATTTCGAAAAAATCATTCTACTGTGGAAGCTGTGAGTCATTTGGTAACAGATATAAATTTAGCGTTTACGAAAAATTCTTCAGTAATCGCTCTTTTATTAGATGTTGAAGCAGCATACGACAACGTTAATTTAAATATACTATATAACAAAATGATACAAATAGGTCTGCCAGAATGCTTCTGTCAAAAAATAATAAAATTGTATGACTGTAGAAAAATTTATATATCGGTAAATAATAACACATTTGGTCCAAGAGTAGCGATGGGTGGTTTACCTCAAGGAGGAATATTAAGCCCTTTGTTATATTTAATTTACACTTCTGATATAGAAAAAAATTTAAACTCAACAAAAATTTTACAATTTGCAGATGATATAGTTATTTATCAAGAAAACATTAAAATAGAAAATGCAGTCAAATCCATTGAAGAAGGAGACAAACATATTAAAATATGGAGTGAATTACATGGACTAAATATATCTGATTCCAAAACCAAATTATGTATTTTTACAAGAAAACGAAAAGAAATACCCAATCACATCTTAATAAACAATATATCCTATCCTGTACAAAGTTATGTTAAATATTTGGGTATTACTCTGGATAGACAGCTTCTCTGGAAAGAACATATAGACAATATAGTTAAAAAAACAGAAAAAGGAATAAACCTTCTTCGATTCGTATCACACTTACGTTGGGGAGCAGATCCAAATATTTCTTTGTTGTTATTTAAAAATAATATAAGAGCTATATTCGACTACGGATCAATATTATACAGTGACGCATCACAGTGTCATTTAAATAAAATAGACAAAATCATTAATAAATCCCTTAGATTGTGTATAGGAGCCCTAAGAAGTACACCGATAAATAATCTACAAGTTGAATGCTGTGAAATGCCGATGGATATAAGACGAAAAAAACTTGGCATCAACCTTTTAGTTAGATTGTATGAAAAAAAGGCAAGTTTAATTTCCAAAATACATCAACTGTTTTTAGCAGACTTGACAGAAAAATATTGGATAAAAAAGAAAACTCTAAATATGGTAGATTTATATTCAAAAATGACAATATATGATAAACAACTTTATAAATATGACATAAACCCAAATTATAATATTGACTTTAATAGTATGGAACAAGTTCAGGTATACTTTTTAAGGGACTATAGCAAGTTGCCTATATCTTTAAGAAAATTAGTGTTTATCTCCGACAGTTCACAAATGTTCAAAGATTATTGTATGCTATATACAGATGCATCAAAAAATATTGAAGGTGTGGGATGTGCCTATTGGGATAGCAGTAATAAAATTAGTAAAATGTTTAAACTAAATTCTATTATGAGTATATACACAGCTGAATTAATAGCGATAATGGAAGCACTAAAATATTTATCTAATATAAATCATTCAAAGTTTATAATTTTTAGTGACAGTAAAAGTTCTCTTAGTAAAATTAGTGCTATAAATCCTAAATCAAAAGTGAACTACATTGAATTATATATCATAAATAAAATTAAAGAACTTCAGCAACAAGGAAAGTCTGTTAAGTTGGCATGGGTTAAAAGCCACTGTGGAATAACTGGAAATGAAATGGTAGATGAATTGGCTAAAAACGCGGTGACACAAGGAGTATTAACCCATTATCTTTGTACGCCAAAAGATATTGAATCAAATTTATTCAAAGAGATTACGAAAGAATGGAAAGAAAGGTATATTGATGAAAACGTAAATACAGGAAACCACTACAGATCAATCAGAAACTATATAACGGATAAACCTTGGTTTTCTAAAATGGAGTCGACAAAAGATATGATAAGAACCATATGCAGAATGAGATTTGACCACTGTCTTACTCCATCATATTTATTTAAAATTAATATAGCTGATAGTCCACAATGTATTTGTGGACAGTTGGGCAATCTACAACACAAAATTTTGACCTGTTCTCTTATCTCTAATAAAGTTAATATGTTTTTAAATTCACTGTATTCTTTGACTGATGTCCACCATCCCATTAATTTAAATTATTTATTAACATTAGAAAATAATGAGTTGGTATACCGACTATTGTATAAACATATTTTAGATATTAAGCTTAAATTGTAATTGTAAAATATAGAGTAAGTATTTCTTGTAAATTGTTATATGTTAAAAGAAAAAGAAAAGAAAAGAAAAGAAAAAAAGAAAGAAAAGAAATATAAAAAAAAAAATAATAAAATAAAAATAAAAAAAAAAATAAAAAAAATAAAAAAAAAAAATAAAAAAATGAAAAAAAATAATAATAAAAAAAAAGAAAGAAAAAATATAAAAAAGATATATAAAAAAAAATAGGAAAAAAAAATATAATAATTAAAAAAATATATAAAAAAAAAAATATGTAGATAAAAATGAATGACGAACTTGGACAGTCCAAGTAGAGGGCTAAAGAAGAATGTTGCAGTTTTTGCTGTGGAACTCTGAGAACATCATTTGGAAAAAAATTAATAAAAATATATATATATATAAAAAATTATTAAAAAAAAATACAAAAATAATTATTTATTAGTAGAATTGTTTGTTATATTAGTATTAGTTTTAGGATAAGATACGAAAAAATGACTAATAAAATAAAAAATAGTAAAATTGGCGAATGGATTTAGTGTCCGCAGTCATATAAACCCAAACAAACAACAATAATGTTTATGTATATATAGAAAAATCAAACAATCAGGATATTGGCCGTTTACATCCACTTACTGTTGCGGACATTTTGCATAAAAAATTGAACATTCCTAATATTATTGAAATAAAAGCCATTGGAAAAAACAGAATTAAAGTTTTGTTAAGGTCAATCGTAGATGCAAATAATTTAGTTAAAAATATAAAATTAAAAGACCAAAACTTAGTAGCATATGTGCCTAACCATTTACTAGAAATAAGAGGCCTAATAAGAGATATTGATACTCAATACGATGAAAAGTATTTGTTAGATAATAGTAAATCTCCCTCCCCCATAATAGCCTTTAAAAGAACTTACAGAAAAGTTGACACCGATGGAAAAACTAACTATGTACCCAAAAGGACAATGATAGTCACCTTCGAAGGAAATATTCTCCCTAGCTACATTTCAATAAATAGTGTATTTTTTCCTGTTGAAACCTACATTGGCAAAGTAACACAGTGTTACAATTGCTTAAGATTTGGACATATTTCCAAGCAGTGTCGCAGTCCACAAGCACATTGCATAAAATGTGGAAAAATCAAAAATGAAGATCATACATGTCAAGATAATGATGTTCAATGCATACATTGTGATAGTAAAGATCATGTTTCCATATCCAAGAAGTGTCCAAAATACGAACATCAAAAGAAGATAAAGAACGTGATGATTGAGCAAAAAATTTCCTTTATCGAGGCAAAAAATTACTGTGAATCGTCCTTCTCGGGATTGTTTATTCAGAATAGATTTTCCACACTAGACAATATCGAAGACAGTTTTCCTCCCCTCCCAACATCTTCAAAAAAATCATCCCCTTCTACTACCACACATAAAAATCAAAACATTTCAAATAATACATCCCAATCCCAACCCTCCTCAAGCCACTATAATATAGCTAAAAAACGAAAAATATCACCAAACCAAACACAAAACAATTCACCCATGTTCCCTTTTAATTTTGGGCCCTCCAAACCCCTTCCTGCTAATTTAAAACCACCAATTTGTCAAAACAAATCAGATCAAAGGGTATTGGAAACACTAATTTCCAATTATATTTTTAATTTGATTACAAATATTCAAACTGTAGATGATATAAAAACTATGAGTCAAGATAGTATTTACCATGGTATAAAAACGATTTTAGAGGATATCACTCATAAATAACATGTTCCCAGAACTTAAATCATTAAAAATTTTGCAATGGAACGGTAGATCCGTTGTTTCGAATAAAAATAGTTTAATTCATTTTTTAATAACTGAAAATATTGATATTGTATTATTAAGTGAAACCTGGTTCAAACCAAATCAAAATTATACATTTAAAGGTTATAATGTAATTCGCCAAGATAGATATGACGGGTATGCAGGTGTTGCAATTTTAATTAAAACAACTATACCATTTCGTGAAATAAATATTAGAAACAATTTTAATGAGGGAATTTTAGTTTGCGGTGCTATCGTTAAATGTAAGACAATAGAATTAAGTTTTTTATCTATATATAGACCTCCAAATATTAGTACATCCAAAAACGATTGGATAAATATCTTCTCACAAATCAAATCACCTTTTTTAATTGGCGGAGATATGAATGCTCATCACTCACTATGGGGCTCACTGCGTAATGATCCAGTTGGTAACCAAATTGTTAGCAGTATCGAAGACCTAGATCTTGTAATTTTGAATAATGGAGAACCTACATATCTTCCTAGATATGGTACTCAAAAATCTATGATTGACATTTCACTCTGCACAGCTAATATAGCCAGTAAATTTACTTGGTCAGTTTTATCTGACACCTTAGGCTCGAATCATTTTGCTATATCTATGAATTTTTCAATAACCAATACCTCACAAGAAATAATTTATCCAAAAAGCAAATGGAATATCAAGAAAGCCAATTGGTCCCTGTATACATGCTTAATTGAAAACATGTTTTCCAACTACAATAGCTCTTTCAATACTTATCAAAATTATAGTTTTCTATTAGATTGCATTAATGATGCTGCAATTAGATCTATTCCTCAATACAAAATTTTTAAATCTAAAAATCGATCGCCTCCACCATGGTGGGACCCAGAATGCGATCTGATAATCAATGACAGAAAAGAAGCATTAGCATTGTATAAACGTTCACCAAGCCTTGATAATTATCTAAATTGTCAGAAAGTTACTGCTCATACTAAAAAGCAGTTGAAACAAAAAGCCAAAGCTAGTTGGATTAAATGGTGTTCTAATTTAAGCAAAAATACCTCCTCTAAGGAGATATGGTCACAGGCCAACAAAATGAATCGAAAAGCATATATTAGTATAAAACCCTTCAATGATAATCTATTAGACGACTTTTTTAATAAAGTATGTCCTCCTTTTGCTCAAAATTCACCTACACGATCTACACAAAGTCATCATTCAAATAATCACTTCCTGTTAAAACCATTTACTGAAACTGAATTAGATTTTGCCCTTAAAAACCGCATAAATACTTCTCCTGGTATCGATCATATAAAATACCCCATGTTAACCAACCTTCCAGATGTTGCTAAAAAAACTTCTTTTAAATGTCTTCAATGATATCATCCAAAAAAATATAGTTATCGATTCTTTCAAAGACATCTTAGTTGTTCCTATCCTTAAACCCGGAAAAGACCCAAACATCGTAAGTTCATATAGACCAATATCCTTACTGTCTTGTATTTTTAAAACTTTAGAAAGGCTTATAAAATTTAGATTAGATTGGTGGTTACAAAAAGAGAATTTACTTCCAGTAAACCAGTTTGGTTACAAAAGAGGTTTTGGAACTCTAGACGCTTTAACAACACTTGTTGTAGATGTACAGAATAACTTAACTAAAAATAACTACTTAGCAGCACTATTCTTAGATATTGAAGGAGCATATGACTCAGTTTGTTTATCAACCTTAAAACATAAAATGGTAAATTTTTTTCATATGCCAATTGCTTTCGTTAACACAATAATCAGTTTCTATACAGATAGGGTAATTTACATCAGAGATCATAATAATAAACTAATAGGACCTCGACATAATTATTACGGTATACCACAAGGCTCAGTATTATCACCAATTTTATTTAATCTGTACACCTCTGACATACATAAGATGCAAATAAACAACATCCCATTCAAAATCATACAATATGCAGACGACTTTTGTGTCTATATGGAAAGCAAGAAATATGAAAACGGTATGCAAAACCTAAGTACAGTTTGTAGTTCCCTATTCCCATGGTTCTTAGAGAACGGCTTAAATTTATCAATTAAAAAATCAGCAGTATCTGTCTTTACAAGACACAATCTTCCTATAAACCAAGATGTATTACTTAGTGATCAATCTTTTACATTTAAAAATAATGTCAAATATCTGGGACTCATTCTGGACAAAAAACTAACTTGGAAACCACACATACAATATATGCTGGATAGATGTAGCAAAGGTATTAATTTCCTTAGAATGACAACTAGAGTGTGGTGGGGCTGCGATGTTGAAACATCTTTATTGTTTTATAGAGCTTATATACGATCCGTTATAGATTATGGTGCTACTCTCTACGGTTCTGCTTCCAAAAACCTTTTAAGAAAAATTGACGTTTTCCAAAACTCTGCCTTGAGAATCTGTTTAGGTGCTATGAGATCTACTCCTATACAACCAATACATGTTGAAGCTTCTGAGCCTCCTTTAGAGATTAGAAGAAATTTACTAAGCGAAAAATGGGTACTTAAAGCACACACTACAAATTTCGAATTATTTTCCAGTATGTGTCATCTTAACGAATCAGATCTTACTCACAAGTATTGGATTAAAAAACCATCTCCGCCTTTATGTACTGCATTACAGAACAATCCTATTTTTTCAAAGGAATTAAACACAGTAGACAAAAACTTAGACTACTTTGCTCTCTTCCATAAAACTGATGTAATAATACCCACATACAACGAAAACAACATAATCAGCAACAATATCCTGAAATCTATTTTGAACTGCTACAGTGATGCAACAGTTATATACACAGATGCATCTAAATCAGGAGAAGGGTCTGGCTGTGCGTATTTTTTACCCTCAGGAGGTTTCGAATTCAAGTACAAACTTCCCAATGAGTTTTCAATTTTCTCTGCGGAATCATTGGCCATACTCGAAGCGTTGAAATATATTAAAAACTCTTATACTAAAAAAACGTTAATTCTTTCAGACTGCCTATCAGTTTTACAGAATATCAAAAATACTTTTTTGCCCAAAACATTTAGTAATCCTTACATATTTTTAATAAAGGATATGTTAAAGCAGTTAGAAGACTCTGGCTTCAATATAAAATTTATTTGGGTTAAGGCACATATTGGACTCAAAGATAATGAGTATGTAGACTACTTAGCCAAATCCAGTATAACATCAGGCACTTTATTGTCATATTCTTTATGTGTATCAGATGTTATTACTATTTTTAAAAGAAACCAACTATCGATATGGAAAGATCAATGGAATCTTTACTGCTTAACAAACCCCACAAGATACACCAATTTACAACCAGTGATTCCACAAAATACATGGTTTAAGAGTTTTAAAGCTCCACGTAAATATATAACAACTATAAATCGATTACGTTTTGGGCATGCTTGCTATCCAAGACATTTATTTAAAATAAATGTGATTGAAGACAATAATTGCAAACATTGCGGAAAGCAGGGTGATCTTGATCATATCTTTTTTGAATGTACTAAGTTTCAACAGCATTCAAACTCTCTCTATAAAAATTTAATTCAACTTGATATGCATGCACCATTCAATATACAGTCTTTGCTGGCTACAGGCTCACAACAAATATACAATATCATTATAGATTTCTTGTCAGATACACGCACAGTCCTATAAGATTTGTACGTGGGCATGAGATTTTTTATGATTTAAGTTCAGATTTGCATCTTTTTTTTTTGTCATAAATGTTTTATCACTTTATCAGAGTTCCATTATTGTTTTTATTGTATTATTATTGTATTGTATTATTTATTGTGTTACTATATTGTTTCTGTTTATTTTGTATTAGGATTAGGATTGTATTTTGTTTATTGCAACTGGCTGAATGACTAATGTCTATGCCATTAAATAATTAAAAAAAAAAAAAAAAAAAAAAAAAAAAATTAAACAAAGATAGCTACGCGCTGCTCGTCTGTATCTTTTCCGCAACCGGTGTACACACTTAAGGTCGCGTCATATTATAATGCACGTCGCGTTTTCGGCACGTAGCGTTTGCAGACCGGCAATCGGACTGCCCATTCACATTTTCATACATAGAACGTTTCCGTTGGTTTCAGTTTGGTGCGGTGCAGATGTGTTTATTGTCACAACACATGCTTACATGACAAATTGCCTCGAAAACTACTTTTTAAACTAGACCGGGCAGTATCGTCGCCCCGGCTAGCGAAATTATTCCGATTCGATATTTTTAAACAAACTTACTCAAAAAGAAGTCCTTATAACATATCCACAGGGTGCCGGGCGGTACCGTGGTCGAAAAATTGTTTAAACATTTTTTTTAAACAAATTCACAAAAATATTTTTTTCATTTCGAGCAATATTTTTTTAGATAAACTGGGTCATTCTGGGCAAAAAAGGTCTCTTGTCATTTTTCTCTAAAATTGATTGTTGTCGAGTTGCATGCGATTAAAAATGCGAAAAGGCCATTTTCAAGGCTTAATAACTCGATTAAAAGTATTATTATGAATTTCAATAAGTGAAAAAATCAAGTTTCAAACCCGTTCTTCAAGGTCCCAAAGAGATTTTTGTCAGTATTTTACTACAAAGCTGTTATTTTTAGTTATTAACAATTAGCGCTATAGCCAACTGTATCGTCGCCCCCGTTAGCGAAACTATTTCGATTAGATTTTTTTGCACAAACTTACTCAAAAAGAGTCCTTATAACAAACACATCCACAGGGTGCCGGGCGGTGCCGTTGTCAAAAACTTGTTTTAACAATTCTTATTAAACAAATTCACAAAAATAATTTTTTCATTACTAACGATTTTTTTTAGATAATTTGGGTTATTCTTAGCAAAAAACGTATCTTGCAAAAATGCGGAAATGACCATATAACTCGACAACAATCAATTTTAGAGAAAAATCACAAGAGACCTTTTTTGCCCAGAATAACTCGAATTATTATGAATTTGGGTTTAATTAAATTATTAAAAAAAAATATTTTTGTGAATTTGTTTTACAAAAATTGTTTAAACAATTTTTAGACCACGGCACCGCCCGGAATCCTGTTGATGTGTTATAAGGACCTCTTTTTGAGTAAGTTTGTGCAAAAAAATCTAATTTCGCTAACGGGGGCGACGATACAGTTGGACTATAGCGGTAATTGTTAATAGTTAAAAATAACAGCTTTGTAATAAAATAATGACAAAAATCTCTTCAGGACCTTGAAGAAGTTGTTTGAAACTTGATTTGGTCACTTTTTGAAATTCATAATAATAATTTTTAATCGAGTTATTAAGCCTTGAAAATAGCCATTTTTGCAATTTTAGAGAAAAATGACAAGAAACCTTTTTTGCTCAGAATTATCCAAATTATCTAAAAAAAATATTGCTCGAATGAAAAAATATTTTTGTGAATTTGTTTAAAAAAGATT
This sequence comes from Diabrotica virgifera virgifera, assembly GCF_917563875.1. Lineage (NCBI taxonomy): Eukaryota > Metazoa > Arthropoda > Insecta > Coleoptera > Chrysomelidae > Diabrotica > Diabrotica virgifera. The sequence continues at coordinate 134,271,754 of NC_065448.1, forward strand.
GTTTAAACAATTTTTCGACCACGGCACCGCCTGGCACCATGTGGATATGTTATAAGAACCTCTCTTTGAGTAAATTTGTGCAAAAAATCCAATCGGAATAATTTCGCTAGCGAGGGCGACGATACTGACCGGTCTAAATACTCGGTATCAAATTCAAAGAAATACCTAAATAAACAACGAGGGGAAAACGACCCGTAGCTTTCAACATCCGAAAAATATTGTTTTCGAATGAATCGAACGCAAACGTAACGTGTCTTATACGCTACGTTACGTGTCTTATACGCACAATATGAATTGTTCAATTTAAAAACCATTAAATTATATTTTTCGCAAACGAAACGCTACGTGCCGAAAACGCGACGTGCATTATAATATGACGCGACCTTTACACACTTAGCGATAGACTGCTCGAAAAACATAGTGGAAAAATTTGGGTCTATGCTTTCAGCGAGATAAAAACTATTTTTACTTGTCAAAATATTCTTGCTTGTAGTTACACTATTAAAGATTTTTGTGGAATTACAATTATTCGTTTAGTAGGTTTTTAGAAAAAATCCCAAAAATGACGTTTATTTCGATCTACCAAAGTTATTTCGATGAGATGCGTCTAAAAAATGGATTCCGCAGCGATTCGGTGAAATTTTTTATATATATAATTTATTTGTTAAACAATTTCCAGCACACTTAAAAAAATTTTAAAATACACTAAGCGCCAAAATTAACGCACCAACTTAAAAATGGGACATTTTTAATGTCTCATATTTCCTAAACCTGTTGTCCGATTTTAGTAATTTTTTTAATAGGTTATAGCTTTATTCTTCAAAAATATCAGTGTAATAATATTGTTGCTAAACAGATAAGTGTCATTGTATACCGGGTGTAACAATGATAGTGTGTTTTTTCCTCAAAGTTTGGAACACCCTGTGGAATATTCTAGCGTATATAAAATATTGAAATTAAAACTCAGCTGGAACCTTAGGTTATCTTAACATTTTGCTTTTTGATTAGTTCGCTTATGTTGGATAATAAAAAAGTTAGGTACCTTAACAACTAGCAAAATTTTTCATCAATACAGGGTGTTTCTAAATAAGTGCGACAAACTTTAAGGGGTAATTCTCCATGAAAATAATGACCGTTTGCTTTATAAACATATTTCCGCAAATTCTTCGTTTCCGAGATACGGGATGTTGAATTTTTTCGTACAAACTGACGATTTATTTATTGCTCTAAAACCGGTTGAGATATGCAAATGAAATTTGGTAGGTTTTAAGAGGTAGTTATTGGGCATTTTTTGGCATACAATTAAGAATTTTATATTCACCATTGGCGTGCATACGGGTAATATGACCGGGTAATATGACCCGTATGCACGCCAATGGTGAATATAAAATTCTTAGTTGTACGTCAAAAAATGCGCAATAACTACCTCCTAAAACCCACTAAATTTCATTTGCATATCACAACCGGTTTTAGAGCAATAAATAAATCGTCAGTTTGTAAGAAAAATTTTAACATCCCGTATCTAGGAAACGAAGCATTTGCGGAAACATGTTTATAAAGTAAACGGTCATTATTTTTGCATGCAGAATTACCCCTCAAAGTTTGTCGCACTTATTTAGAAACACCCTGTATTGATGAAAAACGTTGCTAGTTGTTAAAGTACCTAACTTTTTTATTATCCAATTTAAGCGAATGAATCAAAAATCAAAATGTTAAGATAACCTAAGGTTCCAGTTGAGTTTTAATTTCAATATTTTATATACGCTAGAATATTCCACAGGGTGTTCCAAACTTTGAGGAACACTATCATTGTTACACCCGGTATACAATGACACTTATCTGTTTAGCAACAATATTATTACATCGATATTCCTGAAGAATAAAGCTATAAAATATTTAAAAAATCACTAAAATCGGACAACAGGTTTAGAAAATACGAGACTTCAAAAATGTCCCATTTTTAAGGTGGTGCGTTAATTTTGGCGCTTAGGGTATATACAATATACATAGAATTGACTAAAAAAGGTTTGTTGCAGTAGAAATGAAAAAAAAATAGTCGGTATATTCCATTTCTTAGCGTCTTCTTCCCTTATGGGAATATATTATTTTTTATAAAAAAAAATATTCTTTACAAAAAGCTCTGCATGGTCTTAAAACCTAAGACCTAAAACCTAAGATGCAATCATCATATATTAGATTTTATCAATCTTAAACTATGTGTCAAAAAATATGAATTCCACTCAAGAGTAAAATAACTTTATTTGACAATATCGAAAATTGTCATTATGAATAGTTGGTAAATACTTACAGTGCAGTCACTGAAGGTTTTCTCCTCCGATTTCGTTGAACCTTCATCGATTTTCATGAAAATTGATGAGTACTTAGAGGATACCTCAAGGAACAAAGGTGACATGATGCCAACTTGTGCTTTTACCCTGGGGGTGGATGCCACCCCTTCGCGGGGGTGAATTATTTTATTAAAAATAATACCATAACTCGATAGAGGGACAAATTCTAAAGAAAATTTGTTATATGAAGTTATTAATATAAATCAAAATTTTTGGAGTTATTAAAGATCAAAGATTTTATTTTTCGTAAAAAAATGCATGTTTCAAATCTCTTTTTCACGTATAACTCAAAAACTATAAGGTTTTACAAAAAAGTTATTATTATCAAAACTAAAGATAATAAAAAACTAAATACACTCCTCACTTAAAGAACTAAAATAATGTTAATTCAGAGTGGGTTAGGGATAATTGAATGTATATTTTTTTCGACGAGTACTCAAATCTAAGTATTCAAGCCTATATAACGGGACAACGATGCATTTTATAAAATAATATGTCTGTTAGACACTTGTCAAAGTACTTTGGAATGCCTATCAAATGCTCCAGAAAAATTCAACTGCATCAACAGTAAGCAAGTTATGATGAAAATAAGAGAACCCACTCGAATTTTTTAGGAAAAAGTGAAAAATTAAACATACGCCATTTCCACAAAAATTAAAATTTATAGTATTCCTTTACAGTAGTTTTTTTGTTTTAGCGTAAGTAATGATTTTTACAATTTTAATCGGTTTGGAACGCAAATTCTTGAAAAAAAGGTGTAATTTAAAAAAATCAGAATTTTTAATATTATCCTAATTTTCATTTCTTTTGATAATAACTTCAAAAATACTTAATATACTTAAAACATGATCCATAAGCAAATTTTAGGTTTTTCTGTATCAAATATTCTAGCTGTTTTGCTATTTCTTTAGGGTAAAAAATAACCGAGATATAAACGTTTAAATCTTAAATTTTGCTGCGAGAACCATGTAACCAGGATCATTTAACATTTTATTTAAAAAAAAAAATAAGGGGTCTAAAAAGACTAAATTATCTTTCAAATGGTTTTTAAGAGAACATGATGTTTTACAAATTGACGAAGTTATTAAAAAAACAATAGTATTTTTTGAAAATATTTTAAAAAAATAAATTTTTAAAAATTTTTGGAGCATAAATTTTAATGCAATCAACTTGTTCAAGGGGCTCGTTTGATAGATATTTATAATAGTACATGTGGTGAGACCGCTCCCGTCTGGAAAAATTTCTGATTCGGCTTTTTTCTGGATTCCTAATCAAAAATGTCCCCTTTAAACAAATCTGAAGGGTGCCGGGCGGAATTTTTGGGCAGAAATTGTTTAAACAATTTTTTTAAACAAATACAAAATATCACGTTTCTTTGCTTCGGAACATATATTTTTGAGTTTTGTGGGTCATTCTGAACAAGAAAGGTATCTTGTAAATTTTCTTACAAATTGATAGTTTTCGAGTTATAGACGATTTAAAATCTGAAAAATGCGAAAATACTCATTTTCGAGGCTTAAAAACTCATATTAAAATTAGTATTTTTGAGGTTCTGAAGAGTGATCATCTCTAACTTTAATTTATACCGTTGTTTTTTAATTGTTAAATATGCTTGTTTATCCGATGTTTTTGCCGGTGCGGCGCGCTCCCTTTCAAAAATCTCCTATTTTGCTCCGAAAAATATTGTTTCTAGATTCTTTGGGACATTCTAAAAAAAATAAGGTTCTTGACATTTTTCTCAAAAGTTAATAGTTTTAAAGTTATAAGCGATTTAATATCCGAAAAATGACAAAAAACGCCTTTTCGGATTTTAAATCGCTTAAAACTTTAAAACTATTAACTTTTGAGAAAAATGGCAAGAAACTTATTTTATTTAGAATATCACAAAGAATCTAGAAAAAATAAAATAAAAATTTTTCGGAGGAAAATATGAGATTTTTGAAATGGAGCGCGCCGCACCGGCAAAAAAATCGCATAAACACGCATATTTAACTATTAAAAAACAGCAGTATAAATTAAAGTTAGACATGATCACTCTTCAGAATCTTGAAGCTGAATATTCAGTATTCAATCTGAGTATCTGACAACCTCAAAAATATTAATTTAAATATGAGTTTTTAAGCCTCGAAAATGCGTATTTTCGCATTTTTCAGATATTAAATCGCCTATAACTCCAAAACTATCAATTTCTGAGAAAAACTACAATAAACTTTTCTTGTTTAGACTGACCCAAAAAATTTTGTATTTGTTTAAAAAAATTGTTTAAACAATTTCTGCCCAAAAATTCCGCCCGGAACCCTTCAGATTTGTTTAAAGGGGACATTTTTGAATAGGAATCCACAAAGAAACCGAATCAGAAATTTGTTTCAGACGGAAGCGGTCTCACCACAAGGACTATAAGTACTTTGACAAATGTTTTATAAGTTTATGTTATAAATTGCATCATTTCCCGTTATTTATGACTATTTAGATTTGGGTACTCACCGAAAAAATATACATTCAATTACCTATAACTTACTTCTAGTTAACATTAAAACAATTATTTTGAAATAAATTGGAATTGCACTCGGAAATTTTTCTCAAATTACAAATACCGGACATATCTTTTATTACCAGAGAACGGTAGTTCTCGCCAGTGGCTCACACCAACACCCCCCACACGCGACACTATAATAATATATATGTTATAGTCAAAGCCCGAATTTCAGGCACTCCTAGGTTTGACTAGGCAATCCTCAGGTCTGACTGACGGTCTTAGTCAAAGCCCGAAATAAATTACAGTTTCGGCCTTTGACTAGTCAAACCTAGGAGAGACTACGTTGGTCAGGCAAAGGTCGAAATTTAATTTTATGAAATCGGGGTTTGACTAGTCAAACCCCGATCAGCTATTAAAATGTCGTAATTTGTTAGATTAGGTTTAATAAAACGCCATTTTTTAATTTTAATGTTTATTATTTTTATTATGTCGTAATTAAAATAAAAAAAATAGTGTTGATTCTCATATGTTGAGGCATTATGACATTTAGTTTTTCTTAAGTATCTCCAGAACACTTCTATTTGGAAAAACGAAAACTGGTACGCTTATTTATCTCCCAGATATAAATGGATTCCATTAATTACAAATTTATAGTACCGGTCATAGGCGTCTGTTTTGGGTAGGGCAACGGATAATTTATCTCATCACTTTTTTGTCATTGACTTCTAAGCACTTTTGACACTGGATTATTAAATTGTGACACTGTGAGGTATTATAGTATTAAAAGGTACTTTTGCTCTAAGTCGGTAGGATGCACCGTTTCTAGAAAAGTCGATTTGAACATTTTTCGTTTTTTTTTTAATTTGAAAAAACATAAAAAAAACTATTTAGAAAAACGAAAACTGGTACGTTTTTTTGCGAAATTGTAGTACAGGTCATATGCGTTCGTTTTGGGTAGGGCGACTTAGGAAACAAATTGATAATTTTAGAGCTCTCATGCAGTTACTACTGAAATTTTTTTCCAAATTCAGAAAACTAAAAATTTTCAAATTGATTTTTCTAGAAAACGGTGCATTTTATAGACTTAAAGTAAGAGTAACTTTTATTATTAGAATGCTTCATAATTTAATAACCCAGTGTCAAAAATGCTTAGAAGTTAAAGACAAAAAGGTTATGCGATAAAATAACCATTGCCCTACTCAAAACGGACGCCTATGACCTGTACTAGAAATTCGTAATTATTGATGGAATTGATTTATCTCTGGAAGATAAATAAGCGTACCAGTTTTCATTTTTCTAAATAGAAGTGTTCTGGGGATATTTAAGAAAAACTAAATGCCATAATGCCTCAACATGTGAGAATCAACACTAATTTATTTATTTTAATTACGACAATATAAAAATAATAACCAATAAAATTAAAAAATTACATTTTATTAAACCTAATCTAACAAATTACGACATTTTAATAGCTGACCGGGGTTTGACTAGTCAAACCCCGATTTCATGAAATTTAATTTCGACCTTTGCCTGACCAACTTAGTCTCTCCTAGGTTTGACTAGTCAAAGACCGAAACTGTAATTTATTTCGGGCTTTGCAATTCGGGCTTTGACTATAACATATACACGAAATTTTTGATTTTCTAAATCTGACTGATTTGAAAGATGAGCCAAGTTCCATCTTAAAGTTCAGGAAAAGACTCACCCATTCATATTATGTCAACCATCCATTTTTGGTCCGAGGGTATGGATTTTACGGCCCTCTCTATTTAGGTCTGTTTTTCGTTCTCGTCCCCAAAACTCCCAAAAACTTCAAAAATTTAAGTCCGACCTTTACGGCTTCTAATAGTACTGATCATTACCTTTCCAACACATGTCTAATTTTGAAAATCGGTTATACCATTCAAAAGTTACCGAGCTCAGAAGTATGACTCAATTTTTATTTAAAAAAGGGAAAATGTTTGTGGGTACAGTGGAACCCCGATAAGTCGGCCTCCGATAACCCGGAAGTCCGACTAACCCGGATCGATTTTCATCAGATAAAATAAAAATGTTTTCACTTTGACTGAGTTTTTTTACCAAGACATAAACAATAATGTATAAAACTGTACGTAATTTAGATGTACAGGACATAAGTATTTTATTTTTTGGCAATTATAATTAAGTTTATCTGTAAGAGTACCGTATTTTATTAATTTTTACCATATTCTCCGGCTAACCCGGATTTTCGATAGCCCGGATCGGCCGCGGTCCCGATTAATCCGACTTATCGAGGTTCCACTGTATGTATGTATGTATGTATGCGTGTTTAAAGTTAACCGATTTGAATTTTTTTCTGTCTTTAAAGAGGGGGTCAGGGCCGATTCAGAACCGGTGTAGTTTGTGACTTTTGACCACCCATAAGCCAGCTAGAGGACTTGGTAGGTACAAAACGGCATATTTTTTGGGGGTATATATCTTCGGATCAAGAAGAGGCAGGAGAACCACAAATACATCAAATCAATAGTGTTGAGCTAAGCTTTTAAATGGTGTTTAAGCCCTCAGGATCAGACATACACACGGCTCAGTATAGCCGAAAAACTGAAAAACTATACTTTGAAAATTTTGGTTTTTCGACAATTACTTAAAATTTCAACCTACGAATCGCGCCAATAACTAAGCGTTTGTAGAAGGACTCTAGACGAATCTAACGGTGTATACGTCATATCCGGGAAAATTCGAATTTTTAAGTTATAGGCTTCATAAATATGATCAAATCTATTTCCTACGGGAAAAACGGTTTCTCAAGCTCAATAATTCCTGTAATAGCTTCAGTTATCATACTTAACCTTAGATACATCAGATACTACTGGTAAATATGTTTCAAACTCATGTTTACTGATCAAAATCGGTTAAGCCTTTTAGAAGTTATTAAGCTACAAAAGTATAATCAAATTAACGATTATTCCCGAAATGGTTTATGTAGTTGTAGTGATTACGACGCTAAATTTGATCTGGCAACGGGCAATCCGACTTCATTTACCGGTCATCTCAATATTTTTTTTCAATTTATTTCGAATAGAAAAAAATCTAGTGTACATTCGATGGACACTAGATCATTTGGGAGATAATGCAACAAACTTGACCATTTATAAAGCTTAACGAGTAATAGAGGAACATTGCATTCAACTTCATACATTTAATTTATAAATAACTTTGAAAAACTCCTGATACAAGAATAAAAAACCGCTAAACGCCTTAAAAATGAGTGGCGCATACAATATTCCAGCTACAAAAGATCTGATATGAATATTACGTGGCGCGAAAATGTATTTTCATTTTGATGTAAAACAAAATTCTAGTTTTATTTTAAAAGATTTTTCCATAATATTTGCTAAATTTGAAGTAAACGCGCCACAAAAGAGTTTCAAAATTCAAACTGTATCAAAGTTACTCTTTTGTGGCGCGTTTACTTCAAATTTAGCAAATATTATGGAAAAATCTTTTAAAATAAAACTAGAGTTTTGTTTTGCATCAAAATGAAAATACATTTTCGCGCCACGTAATATTCATATCAGATCTTTTGTAGCTGGAATATTGTATGCGCCACTCATTTTTAAGGCGTTTCGCGGTTTTTTATTCTTGTTTATTATCTACAAAAATATGATGTCTCCTCCGTTCAGATAGAAAAACGGTTATTGACTCGTTGACGGCCAGTGCGTCAAATGTATAAGCAAGTGTTGTGACACTGTATGTATTTCGCAAAGTAGAATAGAGAAAAATGCAACGTCTCTAGACGTTGTGTCACATTTCATCAATGGAAATTAGACTTCTATAGACGTTTTGTCCGTCAACGTGTTAACTCGTCAATTTTCATTAAATTTTTAATGTATTTTGTTTTGTAAAAATTTGCTTATCATTTTTTCAGATCAAAAAAATATATCAAGGCATAGGTTTGAAATAATTCTTAGAATGTGGCATTTTAACGGCAAAAAAGCCGACTACTCAGGGAGTGATCGATTATGGAAAGTGACACCATTATTGGAGAAACTTATTGTTAGATGTTAGATTTCAAGATGTAGTCGTTCTAAATGACGATGTTTGCATCAACGAGACAATCATATTTTTCCTGGTCGGCTAAAATTCAAACAAGGTATAAAGAATACAACTTCATTATCTGAAACACGCTATAAAAATAAAAAATATGTTTTTTGAAAAATCTGTTAATTTATTTACCATCGTTTAAAATGGTTCAAATTCAAACCTTTCAATAAAAGTTCTGTAAAATAGATTTTCTATTGTATAATTGTGCACATTAGGCTAAAGATATTAAAAATTATTATCTTACGATATTGTTTCAAAAATTTCGTCTGACAGATAAGGAAATACATATTGCCTGGATCCCGCGTACCAAAAAAGTTAATTATGTAATAGCAAGCTGAAAATTTGTTAATAGCTTAACGGTGTCTAGTCGGACAAACTATGATGTACGGGAACACTGAAACAGGGGAAGTTTTAATTGTGGAATAGTTTAAAAATTTGGAACGTCAGATTACGAAAACGTCCCATGTATTTTGTCGGACAGAAAATTCAATTGATTTGTTACCCTTTCATTAAACTCTCATGCAAAAATCAGGCTGGTATTACTAACCATCATAATTCTTGTGATTTGACATGTTCTTCGTGTTCCACTTATTAAAATGCCCAGTTGGTGATAAACACCAGTCTGATTTTTGCATGCGAATTTAATGAAATGGTAACAAATCAATTGGAAATTCTGTCCGACAAAATACATGGAACGTTTTCGTAATCTGACGTTCCAAATTTTTAACCTGTTCCACAATTAAAACTTCCCGTGTTCCAGTGTTCCCATATATCAAAGTTTGTCCGACTAGACACCGTTAAACTATTAACAAATTTTCAGCTTGCTATTAATCAAATTTTTTTTGGTTCGCGGGATCCAGGTCTACTATTAATATGGGGCAGCCAGTCAAAGAAAAAGATTCTTAAAGATTCTTCGATATTGATTGTGTTGATTAAGATTATCGGCAGAAATTTACAGTATGTATTACCATTTTTGTTACAAGTTTATTTCCCACCAGTTGAAGATTGCATATAAAGCATATGATAGTCGAAGAAATATAATTTTAACATATTTGTAATTAAAGATTTACTCAATATTGATTCATATTTGTCATAAAAATTATTTGTAGAAATTTACCGTATTACATTATTATTGCATAAAGTGAAATCTTATTCAATTGCGACATTATTGTTTAAAACGGTAACCAAATGTATACATACTAAGGTGCAAAAAATTCGATCCATGAGATAAACTGCGAGGCATAAGTTAGGGATATAGAAAATTATGCTCATTTTCATAGTTGAGATAGAGCCGGTCAAAGTTGACCGGCATGTACGGCGGAGATATAAATACATAATAGGATAGTAATTTTCGAACCATCACCTTTTTATTTCAGTCTTCTCTCTCCACACTAATTTTCATAGCTTCAAAACACTTATAACATTCTATACTATAATAATAAAAAAATACCAAAAATATCAAAACTTCAATCAAAAGTCAGGTTGGAGAAAATGAAATCTCAAAGTTCAAAAACGGTATACGTTAAGAAATGCATTTTTTCTGCTTCCCATGGAGCAATTTTCTTCATTTTTTTTGTTCCTAAGTAACTCGAGTAGTGCCATCTAACGAACGCATTATTAAATGCCAAAGTTTCTTTTGTTTCGCTATAATAAATTAATTTATTTATAAGAAAATAAAACTACATACGTTTTTCCAGTTGTAGACTTTTTCTTAAATTAATAAATTTACCACAAGTGTACCTTTTAGCGTTCAAAATTCAAATATTCTTATTTGAAAGCTGTATAATTTATTTAAACAATATTTATTTAAACAAGTTAATTTTTTTTAATAAATAGTTTAATTTATTCTAACAAAACAAAATTTTTGGTATTTTTCACTGGTAATACCGATAGTTTTTATTATTATAATATATGTTATGAGTACTTCAAAGATATGAAAATTTGTGTGGAGAAAGAAAACTGAAATAAAAGGGTGACAGTTCGAAAATTAACATCCTATTGTTTATATCTTCGTCGTACATGCCGGTCGAATTTGACCATTTACATCTCAGGAACCACTCATCGCAATTAAACGTATTTTCTTTTAGAAGAAGCATCCTACCGCGTTCTTTCCAATATCGCTTTCACAATTTAACTTAATATTTCCCGAGATATTCTATTTGTTTATAAGCCAACAAATTGTTTATAATTTTAAAACATTTCTGAGGAAAATTTCAATGCTGTAAAGTACATTAGATAGGTATAGTGCCTTTTTATACAAAAATCATAGTTACCCTTATGCATCATAATTATTGTGGTTGTTGTAGCGACCGTAAATTTTAAATTAACAATTTAATTGTTACTATACTGTTCATTCCATTTTCATTAGCTTCACAAAAAAATAAAATCTATACCAAAAGAGCTTTTATATCACCAAGTTATTTAATTATTGATAAATAATTGAAAGAATAGTTGAAAATTAAATATTTTGTTGGAAAAATCCGCATTTTCCGAGAAAAATTTTCATCAAAGTAAATCGGGAAAAACTTGTCTCCATGCAGAATTCAATTACGGTGAATTTTTATTTGGGTGTATTTGGTGTAAAGTTAAAATCTTTGGAGTTAAAGAGAAAACTTGAAAAAAAACACGATTTTCGGGCGTCATTTTGTTTATAAAAAAAAGTAGCACACTATCTGTATACTTTGCATACCTATATTATTAATGTATAGAATCATAAGACTCGATTCGAGCAATAAAATTGCTGGTAAATAACTTTTTCTTGTATTTTGCTAATTAGCCCAGAGTATAAGACTACATAATACCGGGTGTCCACTTATATTTTCCCTCATTTAACTGCCTATGACTTCTAAACGGCTCAAGATAGAAATATGCGGTTTTCGCTTAAGGGTGTCTAGTCGGACAAGCTTTGACGTACGGGAACACTGGAATAGGGAAAGTTTTAATTGTAGAACAGTTTAAAAATTTGGAACGTCATGTTACGAAAACGTCCCATGTATTTTGTCGGACAGAACATCCCATTGATTTGTTACCCTTTCATTAAACTCTCATGCACAAATCAGACTGCTATTACTAACCAACACGATTTCTGCCATTTGACATGTTCCGTGTTCCACTCATTAAAGTGCCCAGTTGGTGGTAAACACCAGTCTGATTTTTGCATTAAGAGTTTAATGAAATGGTAACAAATCAATGGAAGTTCTGTCCAACAAAATACATGGAGCGTTTTCGTAGTCTGACGTTCCAAATTTTTAACCTGTTCCACAATTAAAACTTCCCCTGTTTTTGTTTTTCCATATATCAAAGTTTATCTTACTAGACACCGTTAAGCTATTAACAAATTTTCATCTTGCTATTAATTAACTTTTTTTTGGTACCATCTATTGCGTATCCATATCTATTTCCCATCAATTGCGAGTGTTAAAACAACTTCTAGATCTACATCTAGATCTTAAAACATCTAGAAGTTTTAATTGTGGAACAGGTTAAAAATTTTGAACGTCAGACTACGAAAACGGTCCATGTATTTTATCGGACAGAACTTCCAATTGATTTGTTACCATTTCATTATACTCTCATGCAAAAACCAGACTGGTGTTTATCACCAACTGGGCATTTTAATGAGTGAAACACAAAGAACATGTCAAACGACAGGAATCATGTTGGTTAGTAATACCAATCTGATTTTAGCATGAGAGTTTAATGAAAGGGTAATAAATCAACAGGATGTTCTGTCCGACAAAATACATGGGGCGTTTTCGTAATCTGACGTACCAAATTTTTAAACTGTTCCACAATTAAAACTTCCCCTGTTCTAGTGTTCCCGTGCATCAAAGTTTGTCCTACTAGGCACCGTTCAGCCATTACCAAATTTTCAGCTTGCTATTAATCATTTTTTTTTGGTACGCGGTATCCAGGCCTATTCTAGCATAACGAAATTTAGAGAAATTCGTTGTAAGTGCAATTACTAATTTCTTATAGTAGGTTATATACAATATTTTAAAAAAATTTATGGCCTTTCTTATAAACAATAGGAAATTATGTTTTTGTCAAAAATGTAAGTTCAATTAACGGCAAGAAATTAATTTGTTACCGTAACGATTTTGACAACCAGATCAATTTGATATTAAAACCAGAGTTTTGATTTTGAGTTAAGAATTTCTATTAGTATTATTACCCTAGGAAACAAAGCATTTAAAAATATAAAAATTACTAGCCGCTATTTTTCAACTGGAAGGTCAACTGAAAAGGCTCGTGAGTATCGAAATTTTTGAAAATCATTTCAATATATTGCGAAAAAATTACCCATTCTAGATGAAAATTTTCAATAGACGATTTTTTGAAAATCCTTGCTCTTTAGAATGATATTTTCTAAATAAAAATATATTCACTTTTACAAAACGAATAAATATTCAGTCGATATTATTAAATATTCAGATTTTTTGTTCGAAGGAGTATACAGGGCCGTTAACACTACAATAAAAATAATCTAGTATATCAAAGTTATATTTTTTCTTAGAACACCCTATATCGATGACATTTTTAAATTGTCCTTAAAGTGTTCGCTGTACCTAAATACAAGGTGTTTTGCTTTATTTCTATTTTACTAAAAATGTAAGGTTTTATAAAAAAATTAATTTGTTTTTAGCCCTTAAATAAAAGACTATTTTGTCCTATCTTAACTTTGACTTAATAGCTAAAAAGTATTTCTAAAAAAAAAAAGGAGGCAAGAGTTTAAGACAACAGAATAAAATATAGAACAGGATGTCGTTATGAACATTTCTTGAAAGAGGTGGGATATGACCTAAACCCACAGAGGCAGGTGCATGGAGATAAAACGGTAGTTTGCCTGCAATCAAGAAGTGAAAAGAAGATAATTGTTTTACATTTATATTATAAGGTTATATATCTTGTTGCAGTATTATAGCTTTTTCTATTTATTTTGTCATGTTTTTACTCATTGTAATATTAAAACCTGTAATGTATGAGAATGTGTCAAAATATATCAAATTTATATACATTTGCGCACTATTTATGGTAATTTGTCAATTTAATACAAAATTTCAAATAATGCAGAACTGAGATAATAATAACTGTCGGGACAAAAAACTGTCAACGTATATTTATTAAAATCGGTGGCGACAGACTCTTGCGCCATGTTCTCACATAACCTGATTAACTGAATTATTATATTCTGGTGATAATATTATATCGAAACTTTACATTTAGCCTTCTCTTGGATATGCAAGTATGCATGCTTTAATTGTAAGTTAACTATTTTATTGTTAATTTGTCTATCATGATCTAGAAAATTTTAACTTTGACATGATAGTTAGTTACGGTCCATTAACTAGGTATCTGTGAAATTGACCTCAGCAGAATAAATAGCTCTAAGAAATTTAATAAAAATGCATTTTTGGTAAACATTTGAAAGTAAAAATACTAATTAATATTTTGAAATACGAACAAAAATGTTACTGTCAAAAAAATATCCGTAGTAACCATCTATAATGCTATATCTTACTTCCTATAAGTATCTTTAGTAACAAACATCTTCCTTATTTATAAGATAAAAATTTCAACACGTATGCTATCTTCAACATCTTTTTATAATGTGGATAACTAGTATAGTATAGTTGGTCCAAAAGATGGCATAACCCAGACATCCAAAGTGGAAGTTATCCTTCAACACCAAATTGTTCTATATGGTCCACACAATGTCCAGAAAAAAGTCACACCATATTGAGCGTCGGATTTGGGTGGGAGAGGGAGGAAAAATCGGTAAATTCGTAGCTTTTTAAGTTTTTCGCCAATATTTCTAAAACTATGCGGTTTAGCATGAACAACCCTCCATACAAAATTATTCTACATTAAATTTGAAATAAAAAGGCCCTATGCATAATATTTCTAAAATGAATGGTTCCAAAGTTACGGAGGTAGTATAGTATAACTGGTCCAAAAAAAGGCCTAACCCAAACATCCAAAGTAAAAGTTTTCCTCCAACACCAAAATGTTCTATATGGTCCACACATTGTTCAATAAAAAGTTACACCATTTTGAGCGTCAGGTTTTAGAGGGAGATGGGAGAGAAGCCGGTAAATTAGTAGTTTTTTGCGTTTTTCGTCAATATTTCTAAAACTATGCTTTAGCGTAAACAATGTTATATACAAAAATGTTCTACATGAAATTTAAAACAAAAAATGTTGTATACATAATTGTTATAAAATCAACGGTTCCAGAGTTACGGAGGGTGAAAAGTCGAGGTTTTCGATACTTTTTATATTTTTTGGAAATATTTATGATATAACTATACCAAAAACCCAGACATCCAAAGTGAAAGTTATCCTCCAACACCAAATTGTTCTATATGGTCCACATAATGTTCAGAAAAAAGTCACACCATTTTGAGCGTCGGGTTTGGGGGGAGAGGGGGGAGAAATCGGTAAATATAAAAAGTATCGAAAACCTCCACTTTTCACCCTCCGTAACTCTTGAACCGTTGATTTTATAACAATTATGTACATATATAACCTTTTTTGTTTTAAATTTCATGTAAAACATTTTTCTATAGAACATTCCTTACGCTAAAGCTACCGACTTCTCCCCCATCTCCCCCACAAACCGGACGCTCAAAATGGTGTAACTTTTTACTGAACAATATGTGGACCATATAGAACAATTTGGTGTTGAAGGAAAACTTTTACTTTGGATGTCTGGGTTAGGGCTTTTTTTGGACCAATTATACTATACTGCCTCCGTAACTTTGGAACCGTTCATTTTAGAAGGGTTATGCATCGGGCATTTTTTATTTCAAATTTAATGTAGAACAATTTTGTGTAGAGGGTTGTTCATGCTAAACCGCTTAGTTTTAGAAATATTGACGAAAAACTTAAAAAACTACGAATTTGCAGATTTCTCCCCCCCTCTACCCCCCAAACCCGACGCTCAAAATGGTGTGACTTTTTTCTAAACATTATGTGGACCATATAGAACAATTTGGTGTTGGAGGATAACTTTCACTTTGGATGTCTGGGTTTGGGTCTAACTATACCATACTAAACTGGGAGAGTAGCCAGGGACAGAGATACCTAATTGGAGGCGGCTGCTGGGGTAGGCAAGGCCCGACTGGGGCTGTAGTGCCATAGAAGAGAGAGAGTGTGTACTGGATTGGTGATTATGATAGATATATAGGGATATGTTGTAAATTTTGTCAATTTTTTAAGATAAAACCTTTAATACACTGGACAGCAAAATTAACGCATTACCTTAAAAATGGGATATTTTTAATGTCTCGAATTGCCTAAACCTGTTGTTCGATTTAATTGATTTTTTTAGTATATTTCTAGCCTTGTTTTTTAACCTTTAACTACACGCGCTGGCGTATTTTGTACGCCAGATATAAGAATTCTATTGCAAATATATTTAAAAATTTAATTTTTGACCTTGTTTACCTCTCTAACATATCACTGGAATGTGCTTTAAATTTGGTTTTAGTTTCGTTATAATCGGCGTTCCGGGAAGATCCTAATTTACAGTTTATTATTTGTTTTTTCCGGTGGGGGACAATATACGCCACGATTATATTAATATAAGAAGTAATATAAGTATGTATTTCAATTGTTTTTTAGTCATTATGGCACAAAATATATTTTTCTTTATAAACAATACTTTTTCTCCTGTAAAAAATCACATTTCAAAAATTTTTTTTATTAGTAATTTTATTTATCATGGAATCCAGTTATTCCATGATTCCAGTTATTAATCCCAATTGGCTTACTGAGAAGGAAATCTAAGTATTCACTGATGCCGAATAAGGTTTATAACAAACAACTAAGTGTATTTTTTCAAAAAAAATAAACAAATCCGTTGTTTTTAAGTGTATTTTCTTGTGGCGTATAAAGTACGCCACGCGTGTAGTTATGTCATAACTTGATGCGCGGGTAGTTAAAGGTTAAGAATAACGATGTAATAATATTGTTGCTAGAATGGTATATCTAGTTGCTAGTCATTGTATACCGCCTGTAACAATAATATTGTGTTTTTTCCTCAAAGTTCGGAACATCCTGTGAAATATTCTAGCCTGTATAAAACGTTGAAATTAAAACTAAATTGTAGCCTTAGGCTTTTATAACATTTTGTTTTTTGATTCATTAACTTGTGTTCGATAATAAAAGAGATCTGTACTTTTATAATACAAAACTTTTTTCGAGACAGACTCGAAATGGGGTTTGCTATTTTTCTACGTCTTGTAGGGTTCTAGGAGGTGGCAATCGATGTCGTAGTATTCTGCCAATTATGTCCCACAAATGTTCGATCGGGTTAAGATTTGGACTATGTGGTTTCCAATTCAAAATCCGAAGATTTACCTGTTTAAATATTCGGTTACACTCGTACAACGTGAGGTCTTGCATTATCGTGCATTCACAAAAACATGTTACCAATATAAGTAGCGAAAGTACAACGTCTTCAGGTAAAATATCGGTTATGTACTTTTCACTGTTTAAAGAACTTCCACGTAAGGAACAAGATCTGTCCGCGCTGTTAAAGAAATTCCTCCCCAAACCATAATAGCCCTCTATTAAATAAAGTCGTTCTACGTACGTTACATTTTGCACTGGACATAAGGCTCATTTAGTCGTTAAACAAGTGTCAGGAATGTGTTGAACCTTTGAATAAACAAGAAAATACCGAAGTAATCTCAGGTAATGAATAAGAAAAAATAAAGTAACAAAACCCCAGGGAGCAACCAAATAACAGCAGATAAGTTTAAATATTAATGAAATCCGATAGAGGAAGAGATGCAAGTAATAATATAAAAAATATGGAACGAAGAGCTATGACCAAAACAATATTGGGAATCCATAAGTCCCACAAATAAAAAAGAGAAATGATTTGCGAGACATGAATGTCAAAATTACAGGGACATAGCACTGCCACACATGGCTTATGCTAGCAACATATAAAAAAATTGTGTTTAAAAAAATGGAGGACATAATTGAAGAATACCAGGTAGGTTTTGGACAAGGAAAAAGCTCAACAGAACAGATATTTCTGCTAAACGAAATGTTTCGAGAGAGTCATCGATTTTAAAAACTACTATGATTTTAGAATGGTACAGTTAACATTAAGAAGAACATAGAACCAAGCAAAGATAAACAATGAGCTCTCAGTAAATGTCTTAATAAATGAAGGAGTAAATGAAAGGAGTAAAAATGGTTTTTCTCTATTATTTTGAAAACTACTTTGTTTTGGAAAAGCAAAATTATTGAAGTATACATCTAAATTGATTCTCTAATTGTTTTCATTAAACACATATTTTTGTATGCATGTTTATTCACGACTATTAGGTTTACTAGGAGCAAAGAAGAGTTTGTAACATTTGACTATTTCGACTGCTTCTATTTTAAATGTTTTGGGATATAAAAAGAAAATGTTAATGTAATATTGGCATACAATTTGTAAATAAATCTTCTTTAAAAATCTTTCATATACTGCATACTGCCCAATTTAAAATGAAACTGTCCATTTGAGTATTGTTTAACCTCCTTGTAAGAATAAACCAACTGTGCCATTATCTAAAATAAAGAAGATGCGAAGCGCACTGAACGGCAAAAGTAAAACTTTAGTGAGAGTAGATTTTCTAATAAAGGAAATATAAGAATATTTATTTTAACTAAGAGCGCAATTGTCTATAAATTTGATTCCCTTCTCCCATGCAGACATTTCGAATGCATTTGTAGGCCTATAAATGAACGTGAAATACGGCGATACCGTGTAATTTTCCGTGTCAATACGGAATTGCATGAAAATTTGGATTTATATTCCTCTTATCTTCCACTTAATTTTTTGGACATGTGTAGTTTGGTTGCTTTTGCTTGGAGGGTAAAAGCCACCCTTTCTTGGGGGTGAAAAAACATACGTTTAAAATAAATCCGGAAATACATTAACTGACAAATTCTAAGCAACTCTTGTTCTATAGAGTTCTTTCACAAAGTCAACCTTTTTTGAGTTATTTTTTTAATAGCATGGACTATACGTCAATCACCCAGTTTTTGAGTTATTTGTGGTTAAAAATGTTCATTTTTCAACAAAAAACCACGTTTTAGACGGTTTTTCGCAAATAACTCAAAAAGTAAGTATTACATCGAAATAAATATTCTTAGTAAAGTGTAGCATATAAAATAAAATGAAAAATGGTGTATGTGTGAAGTCGGTAAAGTAGAGAGTTGTATGCATGAGCATCATGTTGAACATTAGAATTCTAATTATTGTATTACAATATGTAAAATTCTTAAGTTGTTGTCTCTTGTGCAACTCCGGAACAGGAAAAAAAACATCAACAAATATGAAAAACTACCATTCGAACGTTACAAACACATAAAAACTGACCATGGCGTGGGCTTTTTCACCCAACATTGCGGTTGATGAAGAAGGTTGAGAATAGGTCAATCAACTCTTCCTCATCAACCGCAATGGTTGGGCGAACAAACCCACGCCATGGACAAAGTTTTTATGTATTTGTAACATTCAAGTGGCTGTTTTTCAAGTATTTTTGATGTTTTTTTTCTGTTCCGGAGTAGCACAAGAGACAACAACTTAAACATTTTGCGTGAAATACAATAATTAGAATTCTAATGTTCAACATTATGCTCACGCATACAACTCTAAGTAGTGGTACATACTTCTTTTTATATACATTGACCATTAGCTCCGATTATAACAATTTTGTCGAAAGCGCTTAGCTAAGGAAATAAAATACCTTTACAGACTTTAATATATCTACAATTTTTTCACTTACTTTAAAACTTTTTTAGAGTGTTTTAATCAAAAGTAAGCACGTGACGCTCAAAATAAGTTGGTCCCTTTTTTATGAAAATTACCCCTACTTATCATCCCAACTGAAATTAATCGTTACCACTTTACAATTTATATTATTTATATATTTTTTATATGATCTTTAAGTAGGACACCAGGTTGACACCAGGTTAAAGTGTAACTTTGAAACCGTCTAAAACGTGTTTCTCCTTTTTGTTGAAAAATGAAACATTTTCAATTGCAAAGAACTCAAAAAGTATTGACTAAAAAAAGATCTACACAAGAGTCGCTTAATATGAAGTTTATCTATTTCCCAATTAATTTTGAACGTATGTTTTTTCACCTCCGGAAATAGGTGGCTTTTACCACCCCACAAATAAAAGAAAACCTGGGCTTAGGTCCAAAAGTGAAAAGGGTAAAAAGAACCTTAATCAAAATTTTTTCATGCAATTCAATGGTGACACGGAAAATTACACGTTATCGCCGTATTTCACGTTCATATATTGGTCTAATTTCCAATGTATTTGATGCAACCAGCGATAATACCGCATTATAAGACTTTCTATCCTCGAAGGAATAAAAAGCGGTCTCTTTGAATTGCACTCTAAAACAATGCAATTATAGTCAAGATAGCTTCGAGCAGATACTGAGTGGTTTCTAATAATTTCACTGTCTTGATTTTCAACCACAAATTTCAGTTTATGATTATGATAAATCAAATATAATAATTTTCTTTACAATAAACGGAGTTTTTTAATATTATTCTGAAGCTATTTGTTTGTGGCGTCTTAATGCAATTTACTATTTTACTTTGAAAATAAGTGTATTTGATGTTTCGATTTTCACTTCGGAAATCGTTATCAAAATACAAAACATTAATAAATTAAACAAATTTTGTTTTTGTTGCTTTCTGTTGGTAATACATTCTTCTCATGAGTAATTTAATTTTATCTGACTCATTCATATTGGCAATTCCCACATACCTATATTATAGATATACATATTTTAAATTAGATGAATTTAAAATGATATTGCCAATATTTGTGAGTTGCGTTCCTGGCAGGGCTGCTTTATTCATTAGGCAATATAGGCAGTTGCCTAGGGCGGCAAATTGTGAGAGGGCGGCAAAAATACTATACAAAAAATATTTGTATATAAAAATTAAAATCGAATAACAAGTATGTATGTTATCCATCAATGAAATAGAAGTGGGCATTCATTTCTAAATAGAATAAAACAAATTGCATTCATAACAAAAATAAAACAAACATAGCATTCTGTTAGACTATTCGTTCAAAAAGAACGGAAGTCATAAATTTAGTGATTATTAGGCCGCCGTCAACTGGGCAAAGGCGGTGGGCCATTGAACACTTCAATATTGCACATTTTGCAGAAACTAAAGATTTGACTTGTCTACAGTAGGACATCGAGTTAGAGTTGGGATTTTCAAACTGTATTATTACAAGTAGGTATATGGTTTGTGTCGTCGCACAGATATACTCCAGGGAAATAAGCAAGAAATAGACCATGTTCGGGACACTGAAATATCGAGGTAGCTGACTATTTTTTTAGTTATTGTTGACTGTTGACCTATAGGATGAAAACCTACATGTTTCCTGCCTAGAGTTCACGTCCGTTTTTTAATTATTAACAATTTAGTGCAATTAAAGTGATTTCCATACAATTTTTTCCAGTACAACGGCCTACTTTATTCAGACGGACTTACCCAAGTTTTTTTATGTATTTTGTCCCGTAGAATACGAATTTTTTTGTTAACAGTTGATCTGGATGTCGATAAGATTGTTATAAACAAAGAACTTGAGGAATTACATAACAGCGATTCTTAGCAAAACAAACTTTTTATTATTTTTTTGGGTCATTCTAAGCAAAAAATGTTCTTACAAGTTTTTTCGTAGGATGCATAGTTTTCGAGATAAACGCGGTTAAACTTTCAAAATTTCGAAAAATTGCAATTTTTGAACCCGAATAACTATTGACTAAAAAATAAAATAACAATTCTGCTTACCGCATTTGAAAGTTCATGTCAAATTATACCGGTTTAGATTATTTGCATTGCTAAAAATTAATTTTTTTATTGTTAAACAAAGCTATAAACACATAGTGCTTGAGTAATGTTTTCAATGCATCTCTCATTTAAAATCGAACGAGTAGGCGCGCCTACAAACAGGCAATTTCCACGTAGAATTCATTAAAACGCATGCATTGGGCACAGGTCAAAACGCTCAAACATACTTATAATAGTAATATGTAACATTACGTCTGATGTAAAATAAAGAATATTTTTAACACATTTCCAAACATTATTTGAAGAACCTAACATTCTTATTTAATTAAAAATCCCTCTTGCATTTTCTTTTCACAAAAATGGTACATGTTTGAAGGGCGGCTACTAGAGAATTGCCTAGGGCGTCATTTGACCTAAAAGCTGCCCTGGTTCCTGGGATGATTTTATTGGAAAATAGTTCATTCGATTACATGAAATTACTTTAAATTAAGAATATCCGTCAGAAAAATTATAGCATGTGATTTTTCTTATAAAGACAACCACATGCATTGATGACAGTAAAATTCTCATAAATTAAAACCCAGAGTATGGTGGAGATATGTGAATGATGTGTTCAAAGTTCTTGGACAATTCCTAAATAATATAAACAATAAAGAAGAGGTAATTACATTTACCATGGAAAAGGAACATAATAATAACACACTAACTTTCCTCAATGTTTTAATCTCAAATAATAATTGGACATAAGACTCATGTGTATATGAAACCAACACACACCAACAAATATTTTAATTTAATGTGTCCATATTATTTAATTTTATTTTACACGATACTGTATGTGCATAAAACGCACAGTCATGAAAAACAAAGACACTTGTATGAGCATTCACGTTACAGCTTAAAATAAAATTAAAACAAAAATGTATATAGTCCTTCCGGTGAATATATGCGCATGAATGTCATTATTTACGAATTATTTTCTATATTACATTTTTTCCACTTAAATAACCCAAAGTATCAAATTAAGCCCTTTTTCGTTCACACTAGAATGCATTAAACAAAGACAGTAATATGTTTACCAACGTGATTGATTCACGAAAATTTCGACTTTAATAATATCTTAGCAATTTTATTTATAATTAAATTACGCATTATTTAAGGGGAACGGAGCAAAATGCAAATATTGACGCATGTAAAAATTTTCAATGTGTTTTAAATGTATTCAGTTTTTTCGAATTCTGAGAAAACTTATAATTATTTTTGAAAAATTTAGACGCAGAATGAAAGATTACATTATTATCGAGGGCCGAAAGTCCCTGAAAACTTCTGTAATGTTTATTTGAATAAGTTACAGGAGTGAAAATAAAAGAGATATGATTTTTAATTGCAAATATTTCATTCAAAAGAAACTTTTTATTTATTCTAAGGGACTTTAGGCCTTCAGAAATAAAGTAGTCTTTCATTCTGCGTTTAAATTTTTCAAAAATACCTATTAGTTTTCTCAGGATTCGAAAAAAATTAATACATTTAAAACACATTGAAAATTTTGACATGCGTCAAAATTTTGCATTTTGTTCCGATCCCCTTAATTATAAATGAATTTAATTTTTACTTACATTTCTCTATTGTCATGTCGACGACACATATACGTTTGACTTTAATTTCAACTATTTTGATTTAATTCGTATATTTAAATCGAAAGATGTGCAAATGTAGATGTGCAAACCAGCATTATACAGTGCGTCCATAAAGTAACGCATAAATTCGTTATTTCTTAAACCGGTTACTTTAAGGAAAATTACCGAAACAGGTCCATTTTTATTTTTAAATTACGGTTTTTTGGCATATATATAATACTAGTGACGTCATCCATCTGGGCGTGATGGCGTAATCGATGATTTTTTAAATTAGAATAGGGGTCATATGATAGTTCATTTGAAAGGGTATTCAATTCTCTATTCAATAATATAAACATTAACATAATTATTTATACAGTGTGTTCAAAAAATATTATTTTAATTAAAATAAGTGAGACAAAAAGAAGAATATAATGTAATTATTTAATTCAAAATACATTTTACTACTGTCAGTTAACAGAATAAAATTTTATTTGA
The DNA here is from genome assembly GCF_917563875.1 of Diabrotica virgifera virgifera. Classification (NCBI taxonomy): domain Eukaryota; kingdom Metazoa; phylum Arthropoda; class Insecta; order Coleoptera; family Chrysomelidae; genus Diabrotica; species Diabrotica virgifera. The sequence goes on from NC_065448.1 coordinate 134,295,613, forward strand.
CAAATAAACATTGATTGTCGCTTAAACGAAATGTTCAAACTGCCAAGCGACAGGTGGGTGGCAGCTTTAACATTGAATTTAAGCAAAAAACAATATTTATTTCTCAAATAAACATTTTTTCCTGTTTTCTGACAACAGTAAAACGTATTTTAAATTAAATAAATTACGTACATTCTTCTTTTTGTCTCAATTATTTTAATTAAAAAAATGTTTTTTTGAACACCTTGTATAAATAATTAGGTTAATGTTTATATTAGTGAATAGAGAATTGAATACCCTTTCAAATGAGCTATCACATGACCCCTATTCTCATTTAAAAAAATCATCGATTACGTCATCGCGCCCAGATGGATGACGTCACTAGTATGATATATATGCCAAAAAATCTGAATCTAACAATAACAATCGACCCGCTTCAGGATTTTTCATTAATGTCGCTGGTTTAGGAAATAATGAATTTATGCGTTACTTTATGGACGCACTGTATTTCGATCTACAAGATCAAATATACCTATCATCATCATGATCATCTGTGACCGCTGACAGCATAACTCCTGAAAAGTTCTAAACGTTATTTATCTAAAATATTACTTTCTTGTTTTTTAAGGAGCTATTTTAGGCGTTATGTGTGTTTTGCTTGCTTGACTATAGTTGACCATGTTTTCCTTTCCTTTGTTTGTTTCTCCCATTCTCATATTCCCAGGTCTTTCAAATCCTGGTTAATACCATCAATCCATCTCTTTGTAGGCCTACCTCGCGGTCTCTTCCCGTTTAATTCTTTTCTAAGTATCCATCTTTTCTACGTGTCCCAAACAACTCAGTCGTTTACTTCGTATTTTCTTTTATGATAGTCGGTCTGTTAAACACTCTATTTATTTCGTGGTTCATTCTTATAAGCCATTCTCCATTCTCCTGTAGGTATAGGTTCATATATTTTCCTTAAAATTTTTCTTTCCGATCTAAGAAGTTGTTCCTCTTGTTCACTAGTCAATGTCCATGTTTCTGATGCATACATTACTACAGGTCTCATAAGTGTGTAAATTTTTACTTTTGAATTACTAGATACTGATTTTGACTTTATGATATTCTGTAGGCTGTAGAAGCATTTGTTTTCAAGTGAAATTCTCGCTGTTACCTCATCACTGTTATATTACCTTTTGCAATTGTTGATCCTAAATATTTGAAACGGTGTACTCTTTCAAATATTTGCCCGCTCAGAGATATGTGGTTGCCTTTCGTTTGTACTTTTTCCCGAGTTGTTATCATGTACTTTGTCTTTGAGACATTAACTTCTAAACCAATAGCCGCTTCTGTAAAATAGGTATAAATTTTTTCTAGGTCTTTTAATGTCCAGCTAATTATGTCTATGTCATCTGCTCAAGCAACGACCTGTTTGAGCTTTGTAAATGTTGTACCTTCCCTATCTATAGGAATTTCCCTGATTACATGTTCCAACGCAAGGTTAAAAAGTGTTGTTGACAGCGCATCCACTTGTGTTAGACCTTCATTAATGTTAAATTCATCGGACAGTTGATTTTTGATCCTTACTTTTGCTTTGGTGTTGGTTAGGCATAGTTTTACTGTTCTGATTAGTTTTTTTGGCACATTTAACTCTTGCATTGCGCTATATAATTCCTTTCTCATTATTGAGTCATACGCTTGTTTGAAATCTACAAATCTGGACCTCAGAGGTAAACTACACAATGTCATTTCGAGCAACTGTGTTAAGCCTGTGTTTACATAACATTTAGGATGTTAATAAAAATCTGATATATCCCATAATTGGTTTAAAGACAACTTGACCATATTTTAATGATAATATATAACCAATTTGTATAATCCAATTAATAAAAAAAGTGGATTAAATGAACTTCAAAATGAACATGGTGTTCAAAATAACACCATGTCGACATAGTGTAGTTTACCTCCGAGGTCCAGAAATAGAATAGTTCGGTATCCTGCTCGTACAATTTTTCCAGCGTTTTCCTTAAGTAAATATTTGGTCTACAGTTGACCTGCCTTTTCTGAATCCCCTGCTGTTCGTTGCATTATATTATTAATTTAGTCTTCCTTCCAATATTTTGCTAAATATTTTGTATTCAACGTTTAGTAGTGATATTCCCCGGTAATTATTGCAATCTATGTAACTTATCTCCCTTCTTATGTATAGGGCATATCACTGCAATTTTCCATTGTTCGTGCATTATTTTTCTGTGGTCCATATTTCTAGTATTACTGTTGTTCAGTATTTTAAGCCTGGCTTGGTTTTTTTGTTCCATTAGCCTGTGACAGTCCTTGTCATACCATCTTTTTGATTTTTTGCTTTCTCCTACTACTTCATTTTATTTATCTTCAATATTTCTGACCTGATTTTCATTTACTTGATTACATTGTTCAATTATGTTTTCTATTTTCGTTTCATATCTTGCTCTCTTTTCCTCATTAGAGGCTAATAGATCTGAAGCATATTTGATCTTTTTTCATCTTTCTCTGTTTCCTTGGCGTTAATTTTTTGTTTATATTTAATTAGCACAGGGTGGTGATCGGAACTGCTGTTTGTTTTTCAGCATGTATTGCTTCTATTAAGACGTGGTCGATCTGGTTTCTAGTTTTCGTATCGGGAGAAACCAATGTTTCCTTGTGGATATTTTATATGTAAATTGTGTGCTGCTCATCACCATTTTTTTGTCTATTGCGAAATCTATGATTTCTTGCTCGTTGTCATTACTTATTTCATGCAGGCCTATGTATACCTATTGTTCCGTGATATAATGCCTCTCTTCCTATTTTTGCGTTTAAATCTCCTAAAATTATTTTAACGCTATAATTGTTTATAATTGACATTTCTTGGTCTAATCTGGCATAAAAATTTTCCTTTTCTTCTGCTTTTTGGTCTTCTGTGGGTGCGAGCACATTAATGAAATTAATATCAAAGAATTTTAACTATTTAGAATGGGAAATAAGCCACAATATTATTAAAAAATGATTTTTATTAACGTTTCGACGCCCAAATCGGGTGCCGTTGTCAAAATACAAAAAACTATTAATATAAACAAAAATGTTGTTGCTTAGTAAAAAAATTCTTCTAATAATTTATTTAATTTGACTCATTTATATCGGCAATTCAGATACATATGATACATTTTAAAGTAGAAGACTTTAAAATGATATTGCCATTATTTATGAGTTGCGTTCCTGGGACGACTTTACTGAAAGATAGTTCATTCGATTACATGAAATCAACCCCAACTCAAGAATATCCGTCACAAAAAAATCATAGCATGTGATCTGTCTTTAAAAAGACAACCACATGCAACGGTGACATTAAAATTCTCGCGTTAGAGATCTCATAGTAAATCACGAGGGAAAACCAGGAAAAACCTCGTGATACTATCCCGACATCGTAAGTATTTGGTCTTACATTTAATTTACTCTCAAAATTAATACCAAATTCTGACTTTACTATAATTTTGTTTAAATTATAAATAATATCAATAATACATGGGTATATAAGTAATACTAAAATATAAAATATGTACTAACTCGATTATATTATAGGGATCCTACAACATTCACAAGAAATAATACGAGGAAAATATCAATACCATACATAAAAGGACTATCCGAGAAACTTAAAACAATAGGAAATAAATTCAACATTTCAACAACATTCAAAACAACCAACACATTGAGATCTATTCTATCTAAAACTAAACCTAACAATGAACAAGAAAGGACAAAGAATTGTATTTATAAAATACCTTGTGAATGCGAACAGTTTTATATAGGTGAAACATCAAGACCATTAAACGTTAGAATAAGTGAACATCAATCTTATATTAAAAATAGAGAATTTGATAGATCTCAAATATGTCAACACGCATGGGATAATGAACATAGAGTTCAGTGGAGAGATTCAAGTATAGTCCTGAAAGAAACAGATAGTAAAAAGAGAAAAATCAAAGAAGCGGCTCTAATTATGCTAAACGAAACCAATTGTGTCGCAAATTCCTCGGTGGAATGCAGTAGGATGTGGATAACCATACTGAAAGAGGAAGTCAATAGAAAGAAAATACCACAATTAGTAAGTCAATAGTCGAGTTAGTACATATTTTATATTTTAGTATTACTTATATACCCATGTATTATTGATATTATTTATAATTTAAACAAAATTATAGTAAAGTCAGAATTTGGTATTAATTTTGAGAGTAAATTAAATGTAAGACCAAATACTTACGATGTCGGGATAGTATCACGAGGTTTTTCCTGGTTTTCCCTCGTGATTTACTATGAGATCTCTAACGCGAGAATTTTAATGTCACCGTTGCATGTGGTTGTCTTTTTAAAGACAGATCACATGCTATGATTTTTTTGTGACGGATATTCTTGAGTTGGGGTTGATTTCATGTAATCGAATGAACTATCTTTCAGTAAAGTCGTCCCAGGAACGCAACTCATAAATAATGGCAATATCATTTTAAAGTCTTCTACTTTAAAATGTATCATATGTATCTGAATTGCCGATATAAATGAGTCAAATTAAATAAATTATTAGAAGAATTTTTTTACTAAGCAACAACATTTTTGTTTATATTAATAGTATTTTGTATTTTGACAACGGCACCCGATTTGGGCGTCGAAACGTTAATAAAAATCATTTTTTAATAATATTGTGGCTTATTTCCCATTCTAAATAGTTAAAATTGTAAAAATGCCACAAGAAAATAGCTTCAGAACAACATAAATATCAAAGAACTTTCCTTTAATTTTCAGAATAGCTATCCTTTCATTTCTGTTAGTAAAGCTTCTTACCGCATGCTTGTATCTTTCACTTATTATGAAGCCCATCCCCCCTTGTCCACCTCATGAATTACTATGACTAATTAGATGTTTTCGATATTCCCAGATGTCTTCGTTCTTCCATCTCATTTCCTGCAACGCTAAAATATCTATTTTGTAGATTTTTATTTGTTCAACAAGGTTTTCTGGTTCTCCTATTTCTCCTAATGTTCTTATATTCCAAGTTTCAATTAAAATATTTCCACTTTTCTTATTTTTCTCTTTCCTCTTGTACTTATTCATCTTTTTGTTTGTTTTATCCTGTTTTCTAGTCTCTTCCGTACCTTCAATCTTTATTCAATACTCTTTGTTTTGTTATTGCCCTGACTTTCCCTAACATTACAAGTATGAGGAATTATGCTTTGATTTAGTATAGCAGTTTGCTCGTTTTTCTGACCTACCTTTATAATTCTGTTATCTTTACCCTTATTCTTTAAATTAAAGTCTACATTACTATTAAAATCAAAATTATCAAATGTTCTCATAAAAAAATCATCAATATTTATCTTATTCTAGTCGCCATAATAATTAACACCTTAACATTACTTTTAAATACATTACTGACATTATTGTTACTATTAAGTAACAATACTAAGTTACATCGACAGTGAGTATTTCTTGCTCTCTTCGGTTTTCGGTAGTGTTTTCTTCCATTGATGTTTACGTCTAATTTCTTTTTCATTTTTCGAATATACCTATCACCACGTTAAAAAAATTAGATGGTCGGCTTTCATTGGTTCAATATGAAATAAATAGAAACAGTGGTGACAAAATGTTAGTTAACAAGTCGTGACATTTTCTGTTACAGTTTGTTAAGTTGATCGTTGTGAAAGCAACAAAAAAGCATAACCAATTTCGTAAAAAGTATGTTTGGACTATTTAAGTTCTATTTCGATCATCAACTTCAATCCTAAATGGCACACAAAATGGTTTTTGTGCACCAATGAACTCTAGTCTCAATGTAAAATGTCCGATAAATTTGAGAGGATGACAGAATTATTTTTTCTTTTTGTGGGAATAAGATAGATGGGTTTTTTACGAAAGAAACCATTATTTATTTAATAATAATTTAATATAAATCTTCAGTAAGCGGTACGCCATGTCTTGCGTGAAAAATGCGTACTTCAACCGTTACGTTCCACTTACGTACCAAATATCATGTACGAAGGAAAATGTTGAAGGTGTTTATATTGATAAAATATACAGGGTGTAACAAAAAGGCAGGTCATAAATTAAATCACATATTCTGGGACCAAAAATAGTTCGATTGAACTTAACTAAGTACAAATTGTCCACCTGAAAAAAGTTACAGCCCTTTGAGTTACAAATTGAAAATCGATTTTTTCCAATATATCAAAAACGGTTAGAGATTTTTTATTGAAAATGGACATGTAGCATTCTTATGACAGGAACATTTTAAAAAAAATAACAGTGAAATTTGTGCATCCCACAAAAATTTTATGGGGGTTTATTCCATTAAATCCCTCCAAACTTTTGTGTACGTTCCAATTAAATTATTATTGTTGTACCATTAGTTAAAGACAATATTTATAAAACTTTTTTATCTCTTATCATTTATTCGATTAGCCAGTTTTTATCGAGATGTGGCTTCTTTTTTAATATGCCTCATAAATATATCTAAAAATGTACTAATGATAATAACTGACAGAGAAAATAGACACACGACTTAATGGATGAAATAATTAAAACCGCTAAGAGAGGTAAAGGTTATAAGATAAGACATAAAGAAACTACGATCCTCTGATATGCAAATAATGCCCTATTAAGAGCAGCAAATGAGGACGATTAACAAAGATTGAACCATAAATTTAACATACTAGCAAAGAAGCATAGAAAACAAAAACCATAGTAATCAGGAAATGCAGAAACCCAATAGAGCAGTAGGATGTCTTACTACAATATGGAGAAACGAACACATGAGCATGGAAACTAAGACAAGAAATTATAAGGCGGCCATTTAACAAATCATAACATACACCGAAGAAACAAGATTTGATGTATTCACAACATAAAGGATGCTACAACAAAAAACTGCGGATACTAAGAAAATACTCAGAGAATACTCACGAGAAAGACACTGAGAGATCGAAAAAAGTGACAAAATTAGAAGAGCATGCAAGATGGAAAAGATAGGCGAGTAGATACTGAATACATATAAAGAGAGAAATGAACAATCGTATAAGCAGAATGACAGATGATAGGCTAGTTTCGATAGCAAGAGACAAATCGCAGTTGGGTATACGTGTGGGTCGACCACAAAGAGAGTATGGAATTATAATATATGATTGTTCCAAATGAAAGCACAATTCAAGAAAACAGAAACAGAGAGAATTGCCTAATAATAAGAAGATGAAGATGAAGAAGATGAAAATTTAATGTAGAAACGTTAAATATAAGTTACATGAGTGATCTCTTACCATATATGCGGATTTAAAAGTTTTTATTATGCAATGGTTAGTTCAATCAATTATATTCAATCGCATTGAACTGTCGTAGTCAATATCATCATCGAAGGAATCTTAATAAGAGCATATAGAATTGGAGAAAATGAGATTACCATTTTATACTATGCCGATGACTCAGTGCTTGTACAGAACAACAAAAACGATGCAATGATTATTAACAACTAATTTAAAAAACCGACAAATTTTTCAATGTGATGATGTCCTACGGAATACGAATAGGAACAATAAAAGCAGCAAAAATGTCAAATTGTCTAAACACTACAATATAGCAAAAACAAAATATTGAGATTGGTGCCAATTCAGGTACGTATCTACCAAATACCTTTAAGACATATCGCAAAAGAGAAACCAGACCGGGCGAATCAACAACCAAAAGAGTAACGGAAACAATAGAAATGCGATCGCTAAACACAAAATGTCAATTAAGTATGAATCAAACAACAACATGTTATCATCTTTACTTAATATTGTGAAAATATTGCGTGTGGTCTATCTTTATTTGAATTCATGATAAATGTAGACCAAAATCTAGACGTTTTATTTTGAAAAAATAGAACTAATTAAGATGTAGTAATATAGAATTATGAATTAAAATGGTTTTTCTACAACCGTGTTAAAAATGCAATTTTTAGCACTCCATAGGAGTGTTAAAAATGCTACTTTAAGGCACTAGTGCTTTAAAAAATTTAAGGCACTGCAGTTTAAAGTGAATTGTCAAATTGTGAAACGTCAAAATATTTATATTTCACTTACTAACAATATTAATAGTACAACTTGCGCAATTTGAAAAAGGTGGTTTAAAAGGTTTTTTAAAATTTAAACTGTATTATTGCATTTTAACACGTTTGTAGAAAAAAATTTACTCTATAATTAACTAAAAAGTTTATTCTATAGTTGTTATGATTTACGTATTGACAGTATAGGCAGTTTTGATGTAATGTCAAGAAAAATATAAAAATGGAATGTCAGTCAAGTTCAAGTAAAAGCTTTTGTAGGTATTGTCCTGTAATTGAGAATGAAATTATAATTGTTGATATATAAGACGTTTGTTAAAAAAATATTGTATGATATACATGTTAAAAAGTACATTTTTAAGGCACTCATGTGAATTGCAGAATTCGCTTCGCTCATTCTGCAAACTTTCACATACGTGCCTTAAAATTGTACTTTTAACACTTATATCATAAAGAACTATTAACATTAAAAATGTATAAACATTTTCAATTTTTAATTTATTTACTCTATTTGGAGTACTTAGTAGGAAACCTCGTTGGAGCTTTTACCACGCTAAGCAGATAAGATGTGAATTATACATTGTAAAATTCCCTTATCTTCCTATAGTCTTGGCATCCATATGGCTTGTATTTTTAGAAGCCTCGGAAGTTGTTACCGGAGAAGATTCCTACCAGAGAAGGTTCCTACTGTTTTCAATCTGATGGGATGTAGAATAATATTTTTTCCACCTACCTCTACCGAAATTATACTTTTCCGGACCTGATTGTAGGGAGCAAAGTTGTACTTTTCCTCCCTAGGGAGGAAAAGTAAAAGTGACGTCATGGTATTTCATTCATGAAATATAACTTATTGACGCCCTGTACAATATCTATTTTCTATTACGTAAGTATCTATATATTTTAACGTTTATTTATAAAACACCCTGTATTTTGCAGAATGATAAAAAACATTAAATTGTTATTTTGATTTAACAATGTTTACATTAATAATTTGACTTATATTTGACAGTTGACAGTTATATTATACCTACTTGTTAGTTTTAGTTTTAATAAATTTTGTTGGTTAGTTACATAAATAAATTAAGTAAAAATGAAAAAATTACTTGTTATTTGAGGAAGGTGGAAAAACCATATGTATAACATGGGAGTAAAGTGCCTTTTCCTCCCTCGAATGTTTACTGCCCCCCGCTACGCGTCGGGCAGTAAACTTCATTCTCGGGAGGAAAAGTAGCACTTTCCTCCTTTGTTATACAAATAGCTATTTCCACCTACCTCTACCGAAAGTATACTTTTCCGGACCTGATTGTAGGGAGCAAAGTTGTACTTTTCCTCCTTAGGGAGGAAAATATTTCTCCTCCCTAGGGAGGAAAAGTAAAAGTGATGTCATGGTATTTCATTCATGAAATATAACTTATTGACGACCTGTACAATATCTATTTTCTATTACGTAAGTATCTATACATTTAAACGTTTATTTATAAAACACCCTGTATTTTGCAGAATGATAAAAAACAGTAAATTGTTATTTTGATTTAACAATGTTTACATTAATAATTTGACAGTTGACAGTTATATTGTACCTACTTGTTAGTTTTAGTTTTAATAGATTTTGTTGGTTAGGTACATAAATAAACTAAGTAAAAATGAAAAATGACTTGTTATTAATTTGAGGAAGGTGGAAAAACCATATGTATAACATGGGAGTAAAGTGCCTTTTCCTCCCTTGAATGAAACTTCATTCTCGGGAGGAAAAGTAGCACTTTCCTCCCTTGTTATACAAATAGCTATAACGTTGTTTTATGTGCTATTAGATTGAAAACTTAGTCTTTTTTAGATGATTTAATTTCCATGAACTAACTAGAAAACTTAAGTTTTCAGAAAGGGATACAACAAGACCAGGAATACTATGTACATTCTATATAGGTAAATTATGATATATACACCTTGCGTTTTGTGTACATCCGTCAGTCTGAAGCCGAATATGTTACTCTAAAATGTTGACTAAATAGATTTGTATAATATATTTAGTCTTCCTTTTCTTACTTCCTTTTTTTTTGTATAGACATGACTCTGTCTATTTTTGTATGTGCCTCCAGTAGTTGTCGTTTCATAGTTTTCGTGGTCTTCCCACTGATCGTCTTCCTATTGGGCAACCGTCTCTCGCTGTCCTTTGTTGTCATTCGGCTTATGTGGTCATTCTTTTCTACTCGTCTTTTTGTTACCCAGTTAATGTTCCCCACCTTGCTTCTCCGTCGTAGGTATATTTGCTCTTATAATGATGCATTTTGTCTTTTTTTGGGGAAATTAACATGTTAAATGTTTTGGAGGCTATATTAAATTAGTACGGTGTGAATCATCTTCACTTTGAGAGATTAGTATTACATCATCTGCATAGCAGATGAATTTAAGTTATTTTTCCCCTATTTGCTATCCTTTTGTAGTTCTTACTTTTTTTATTATTCCATGCATGATCAGGTTGAATAATAGAGGGCTCAGGAAATCCCCCTGACAGTTAGGGGTACGCTAGTAGATATTTTCGATCGTTTTAATAATTCCTAGAAGTATATCTCTTGCGTACCTACCATAAATGGATAACATTATTTAAATTGGCCCTGTCGAATACACAAAAGTATAAGTAAAAGTTCACGAAGTATAAACTATGGTGGTTTGATATATTCTAATGATTTTTGTTAAACTCGCCTCATCATAAATATAGCGTCAGCGTCAGTGCATGATCTTCTTGACGTAAAAACTTGTTGTTCTTCTGCTAAATAATTTCATCCAGTTTGTTTGTTATCACTTTGGTTATTAATTTTAATGTTGTGTCTAATAAAATAATTCCTCTGTGACTCTCCGGGTCCGATTTGTCTCCCTTTTTGAAGAGAGGTATTAAGATGATTGATCTCCATTCTTGTGGTATTCTGTTTTGTGTAGTATTATATTTTGGATTAGTTTTAATAATTGTTTGGTCAGATCTTGTCCCCTCTACATTAGGAGATCATGCGATATTCTGTCCTCTCCTGGTAATTTTTTATTTTTTAATTTCCTTAATGCTTCCTGGACCACTACCTCCTCAATGTGTCTTTCTTCGTTTGTCGTCACTTCGGGTGTTGGTGGTTCATTATCGTGACCTTTAGTAAATAGAGATCGAAAGTGGTCTCCCCATATTTTCTTTTAAATGTGTTTCGTTTTTACTAGTTTGTTCATCTCTTTTCTTTGTCCTCTCCATATTTCTTTTTGTGTTCCGTATAAATCGTGTTTAATATGTTTTGAGAAGATCTGTCAGCGTTCCCTTTTATTTGTCTGACTAAATTACTCGTTTCTGAAGGGTTTATAGTGGTTGGATGCCTGATGTGTTTGTTTTGTTCTGCATTGTAAAAAGACTTTCTTCTTTTCTTCACATTTGATCTTCATTTCCTTTAAGCTATTGGGTTTTATTTTTTGACATGTTAGTATTAGTTACTTTTCTTCCTCCAACTGATACTGTTGCTGCGTTAATTATGTTATCTTTATCGTTATCTAATAATTCATTCTCAGCAACCTTCTTTGATATTCTTTTTATGTACAAGTATTCAGTGAATTCCCTATTTACTCCCTCGACTTTGATTTTTGCTCTATTTTTTGTTTTGTCCCTTCGACTAATCTGTTTAGTGAACTTGATAAATATATGCAAAGTTTATATGTTTGTTTCTCTAATGATGCCATCTATATTATGCACCTATTTCCTAATGTATTTTTTATGCTAAATACAAAACCCAAAAAACATATTCCTGCGTTTATTCTTGTATCTATTAATTTTACTTCTTTATCCCGGGAAAAGTGTTATTTTGGTAGATAAAAACGCAAATGGTACACACACTTTGATGGTAAAAGTACATAGGATTGTTGTTGTTATCCTTTCTTAATAGAGAAGTCATAACAATACAATAAAATAAAACAATAAGGAGAACTCTTTCTTGTTTTAAAGAACTTGAAAATCGTGTATGAACTATCGTCAAGTTCTTAGTTTTCAATCAGCTCTTTAAAAAATCAAAACGTTAAATAACAATAAATTATTTACAAATGTTTTGGACTGAGACGTCTTATCAGAAGGCCTAAAGATTAATATATTTCTCTCCTTGTAAATACCTTCCTCAGTATCGACAAATGATTGTTTCTACATTATTAACGTTTAAATATAAACAACTTACCTAATAAACAATCACAATAAAACGAAACATGAACAAAAACTTATCAGTTCTTAAAAACAATGTATTCCAAGACACAAATCAAAAAGTTCAAATTCTTGAACACAACTTAAACAGGGAAGGTTGTAGAATCAGGCCAAGCACACAATACAAGTATGTAATAAGTATTTCACATTCTATCCGCATACATGCACTTCCACGATTCCGCTGACTTTAAACGACGATTAAACGGAGCGTCGTGAAGCACGGAACAGCGTGTTGAAATCACGGAACACAAATGTACAATGAGTGTAGTAGAATAGGAATGATCATATAAAATGATTACCAGTACTTTGCCGGTCGTACAAGGATCTAGGTGACGAAGGTCAGAAAACGAGACAACATTGCCACTCACCATTATAAATCCGCCCGTTCGTTGAGACATTATTAGCAAGAATACTTGAGTTTTTGTTATATGAATTTAATCATAAACAAACCACATTAGACGAGCGGCACACCCAAAAAAACGCTTATTTCTCGAGATATTCGCCACGGTGAGGTGAATGGCTAATTTTAGTCATACTTTACGTTTTTGAGGTTGTTGAAAATGAAAATGAGGTTTATTTACCTCAAAATTTAAATTTTACCTCAAAAATTAAAAAAAATGAAATCACGTTTTTTGGGTTTGTCTCGCTACAACTCTGTTCCATTTTAAAAATTTTTTCTGAATTTATATAGCTTTCACCTTTCTGAAGACAACGGTACCTGTTTCAAGCTTTCAGTCTTATTCTAATCAAAGTTATGAATTTTTTAAAGTAAAAGGTACAGAATTTTGAATTGCAATGTTTAATCGCAAAAGTTCAGTAACGAAATTTGAAATTTAGCTTTTTAAATACATTTATGTTAAAATATAGAGTAGATACAAAGAAGTTTTCTGGAAAGTATTTGATCAAAATGTTTTACAGAAAAAAATGGTGCATCTCTTAATGTCAACGTTATAAATCCCCAAAATAACGCTTATTTTTCGAAATACTGACTGTACAATTGGTGGTGAATGGCTAATTTTGGTTTTACTTTATGTTTCGATAGCGCTGAAAACTAAAAGGAAGTTTATTTTAAATTTTAGGTATTGTCAAAATTGCAATTATACCCTAAAAATAAAAAAATGAAATCACGTTTTTTTCGCGTTCCACTCACTACAACTTTGTTCCGTTTTAATATTTTTCCCAAAGTTTGTGTATTACATATTTCTCACCTTTCTAAAGACAATGATGCCAGTTTCAAGCTTGTAGTCTTATTATAATAAAAGTTATGTATGTTTTAAAGTAAAAGGTGAAGATTTGCACCTGGGAAGGAAAATCTGCACTTTTCATAATTCATATTTTTTTTTATAATAAGACTAAAAGCTTTAAACAGGTACATTGTCTTCAGAAAGGTGAACAATATAGACTGTATAAACTTTAGCAAAAAATATCATAATGGAACAAAGTTGTAGCGAGTTAAACTCAATAAAACGTGATTTCATTATTTTTTATTTTTAGGGTAAAATTGCGATTTTGACAATATTCCCCCACCTAAAATTCAAAATAAATTTCATTTTTGTTTTCAGTACAATTAAAGCATAAAGTAAGACCAAAATTAGCTATTCACCACCCACGGTCGGTATCTCGAAAAATAAGCGTTATTGTGGGGATGTAAATGTCGATATCAAAAGTTGCACCATTTTATCTCTATAAAACATTTTGATCTAAAACTTACCAGAAAACTTCTTTGTACTCTAAATTATAAGGTAAATGTGATTAAAAAGTTAAATTTTCAATTTCGTCACTCAACTTTTGTGATTAAACTTTGAAGTTCGCGAATCTGCACCTTTTATTTTAAAAAATTCATAACCTTTATTAAAATAAGACTGGCATCTTAAAACAGATACCATTATCTTCAGAAAGGGGAGAACCATATACTGTACAGAATTCAGAGAAAAATGTTAAAATCTAACAGAGGTGTAGCGAGGTAAACACAAAAAACGTGATAAAATTCAAAATAGACCTCATTTTCGTTTCCAGCGCCTTCTTTTTAGAGTCTTCAGAGCCGCCTATGGTGTATCCCGAAGCGAACTAATTCTGGCCACCCCCCTAAGCAAAATAATAAAATATTATATAGACAATTTTCTCTTACTCTAGCTATATGTCGCTAATGCTTCCCTACGCATATATTTTATTATTTTGCTTAGTACTTACTTACTTTCCGTGTCCGGACCACCAACAACTTTAAATTCTATATTTCCAATGGTTGGCCACATAGATGGCCCTGTCATTTGCTAAAATTAAGTCTTCTTCTGTGCAGGTCCCTCTCATCTCTGTGCATGACAATAGATGCCGGCTGGTCTGAACCGCGCCACAGTCGCAGATATCGTCCTCCTGGTATCCCCATTTTTTCACAAGCACAACGTGAAACGTCGGTTCTTAGTCTATTTAGCGCTTTCCAAGTCAGATACGGTAAATTGTGTCCAGCAGCCATTTCCTCTGCGGGAGGAAAATATGTTGCGGTAGCTGACGCTTGCCACAGGTGTATTCGGCGCGTCTCTACGCTTCGGGGATGGATCTTGATGTTTTCAGAAAGCTTTTCCGAGATCTTAATCTACTTTAATGAGTTTGGTGGTCATATAAGGAGTGTCATTTAGAGCCACGTCAACATTCTTTGCGTGAGCAGAGTTTGCCCATACTGGTTCTCCAAACTCCGCGGCCGAAAAACATAATGCTAAGGCAGAAGTGCGGAGAGTGTGTGGCTGTTGTCCCCATTTTGTATTAGTTAGCTTGCGGATGATATTATTTCTGGCACTTACGTTCTTCTTGACATCATGACAGTGCTATCGGTAAGACAGAGTTCTATTCAGACCTACGCCGAGGTATTTTGGCGTCTCGTTGTATTCCAGCATCTGACCACGCCATTCCTCCTCCAGCGGCCTTCGGGCATGCTTGTTTCTAAGGTGGAAATCACATACCTGGGTTTTTGTGGGATTGGGTTTCAGACGGTTTTCATCGTAGTATAGAGCTAAGTCTCCCGGGGCAACTGTCAGTTTCACTTCGACTTCATTGAAGGTTCTTCCCTGAGCTGCCACAGCTGTATCATCAACGTAAATAAATTGCCTTGTTTGTTGATGTATGGGTTGGTCGTTGGTGTATGTGTTGTATAGAATATAGTCCATTTTTTTGGTCCCTCCACCGACTGTTCTTGGACTGGAGCGTTACGTAGCAGCGTCTACTCTGGAGGAGACATTTCACTAACCTTGTTAGTCGAAAATCCTTTGTAGTTTCGTAGAGTTTTACGATTATCCGTTGATGGTTACCTGTGTCGGCAGTTAGGTCTATTAACGCTACTCCTGTTATTTCTTTCCGTTCAGACCATCTATATGTTGGGTGAGATTAAGAATTTGACTGCAGCAGCACTTACCGGGTCTGAATCCTGCTTGTTCTGGAATAATATTAGTCTCCACAGATTCAGCGATCCGGTTTAGTATAATTTTTTCAAATGCATTGAAAAGGTGGCACAAAAGAGAGACAGGTCTAAAACTCTTTGTATCCTCCGGATCCTTCCCTGGTTTTAAGAGGGCAACCACTTTAGATTTTGCTTAGTGGGACAACCAGAATTAGTTCGCTTCGGAATACACCACGAGCGGCTCTGAAGACTCTGAAAAGAAGAAACATATGGCAGCCGAGGGTGGTGGCCCCCAAATCGAATTAAATGTAAAGCTCTCTTTCTTTATTTTATTTTACTCATATTTAAGTATTAAGGATGCAGAATTCTGTCGGAATTTTATCTAGATAAGGTGACGTGATGAATTTATATTGTAGATTTTCCCATTGTCCTCTATTTATCGGCCTGTGTGCTTTAAAAATTTGTAAAAAGCTCAAGCAATATATATTGACCAAGGAATCTACATCACGACCTATAGAGAATTTTTTCTTTCCTTAGATATTATTTTGCTTATTCAAAATTAGTTCGCTTCGGGATACACCACAGGCGGCTCTGAAAACTCTGAAAAGAAGAAACATATGTCAGCCGATGGTGGTAGCCCGTGGACCCCGAATCGAACTAAAGCTAAAGCTGTGTTTCCTTATGTTATATATTTGTTGGACATTAGTGTTGGCAGTGTTGGCGTAATGACGTAACCTACGATTGTTTTAACACGTTCGTGCCGTCGTGTACCACATATGTGGTACATGCTGGCTCATCTTAGCAGTATCAATGACCACGGGTCATGTACCACCTTTACATATAGCCGTAACTTGCTTTCTGGGGTTTCTATACAGCCATAACGTTTTCAAATACGATTAAATATAAAGTGCACTTTGTACCACATGCGGTACATGACGGCTGCTAAGATGAGGTGAAGTGAAGTAAATTGTAAAGCTCTAACGATTAATTTCAGTTGGGATATGCTAATTAAGAAGAGATTTAAAAAATGGGACCAAGTTTATTTTTAGCGTTACTGGCTTACTTTTGCTGCTAGAAGCTTTTTTAAAAAACCAAATAAGCTTTTTATAAAACTTTAAAAAAGTTGTAACGTTTTCCCGAAAAGTGCTTCATTTTTTGGTTATTTCACGTTGAAATGTTCGATTTGGAATTTAACGAATAAGAACCCACTTTTCTCGAGCTACAACTCTTCCTCTACTAGATCTACCGACTTCATGAGTGCACAATTTTTTAAAATTTTTTTATAAGCTATATTGTTGCTAAGAACATTTTTTTCAATAAAATACACACTTTTTGTGTTATTTGCGAAAAACCGTCCAAAATTGTTGTTTTTATGTTGAAAAATGAACATATTATTCACTCGCAAATAACTCGAAAAATATTGACGTAGTGAAAAAACTGTATATGGAACAAAAGGTGCTTAGAATTAGTCAGTTTATTCACTTTTGGACTTAATTTTAACGTATATTTTGTCATCCCCGACGACCGACGACGAAATATCAATTTTTTTCTTTGATATAAATCAGCTATGCGTATTCCAAACTTCAAGTCAATCCAAGCGTTTCTTTAAAGGCTGTATGACACTATGCATTTTCTTGTATCATTTCTAATATCGTTTCTGATATGTCAAAAAAATGTATAGTGTCATACACAGATACAAGAAACGATATCAGAAACGATACAAGAATTTGTGTCAGGCACAGATTCTTGTACAATAACTGCGCCAATTTCTGCGCAAAGAGCAAAAACGTAAAACCTGCTGGTAAAACTTCTAAATGTCATAATGGCGGCTGAAAATGAAATCATATGATTTATGTCTTGATGAATTTATTTGTGTTTTGTAGGTATTATTTATAAATATTTTATTGATACTTAGGCCCGGTCTTTTCACCTCCGAATAAATATGTATTAGGAAGTTTATCCAACAGATTACATGTAAATCTGTCAAATAAACCTCCGAATAACTTTTATTCGGAGGTGAAAAGACCGGGCCTTAATATACCGTTTGGTATGGACTACTGTTCTACTAATAACCATATATTTAGAATAACTTTGGGTTTCATATTGCATAATTTTTTAATAGAGGAAAATACAATAGTTCCAATTTGGATCAAACTGAAGATAATTATAATGCAAATATTTTAGCACAAATATCAAAACAAAATAAAAAACACAAATAATCAACAGTCAACGTAAAAATTCTAGTTATTATAACATTAAAATATTTGTTTTTAAAAGTTTATAAATTTTATAAAATCCTTAAAATCAGCTGTAGACGCAGTACTACCATACCAATGTAACGTGACAGGGTGACAAACAAAATTTCGACCAATCACGTGCCGAACTTCATACAGTTTTCGATACAAGAACTTGCATAGTGTCATACAGGGCACAAATGTACGTACAAGAAATGATACAAGAAAATGTATACAAGAAACGATATCAGAAACGATATTAGAAATGATACAAGAAAATGCATAGTGTCATACAGCCTTAAAATACGAAGCAAAAACCGTGAGCAAATGGACTATAACAGGGGTGGCCAAACTGTGGCTCGCGAGCCACATGCGGCTCTTTGAAGGATAATTTGTGGCTCTCAATAAATGTACCAGAATTTATTTTAATTTTTGTGTTTCAAAATGTCTTCAAATACTGACAATAAATAAATATAAAAGACTAAGTATAACATCAGGACTTAGACAAGGAGACCTCTTATCACCATTGCTATTTAATTTGGCTTTAGAATATGTACCTAATAAGTAAAATATCATCTGAGCTGACAGCGAATTGATGATCAAAACTATTGTTGGCTTTTACTGATGATATAGGTGCATTCGCTCATTCTACAAAAGACGTGAGAGAGGTGTTTTCACAACTCGAGGAAGAAATAGGTAGTCTGGGCCTTCGAATAAATGAAGAGAAGACGAAATACATGCTATAGTAACCAAAAATCCAAGACCAAGAGTTAGGCAGAACCAGTGACATGAGAGTATCACTGGGCAGAACATAACAACTATTAATGAGCACAACTTCGTACATGCCAATTATTCGCCCAATTGTTACATATGAAAGTGAAACACGGACTCTACATCAGCGGGAACTAAATAAGTGGCTGATATTTGAAAGGAAAGGCTCTCAGAATGATATTTGGCCTTCAAAGAGATGAATTGACAGGAGAGTGGAAAAGGCGCCGCAAAGCTGAATAAGTGACTGTGTTTTGTGTGGTTTGTATTAAAAACATCATCACACATATCAAAATCAAGTCATGTGGTAAGATCAGAGGAAAACAGAGTGTTTTTCAGAGATGGTAGAAGATCAATAGGTCGTCCCAGAAAAAGATGGAATGTTAATGAATAATTCTGAAATAGTAAAGGCTGCTTGTAGAATTATTTGAATATTTGAAACAACGATGTGAACCATTTTATTTCACTCTAAAATTCGTGAAATCCAAACACTGAGAAAAAAATTTAATACCTTTTTATTGCGGCTCGCGAAAAATTCCAAATTTTTAAAAATGGCTCGGATTATCAAGGAGCTTGGCCACTCCTGGACTATAATAATAATTATATATTTATTTGTTCTCTGATAATATAATCGTTGTTTTTTGTAAATAATTATATTATTCATAATAACTTATCAATATATACTTTCCTGCTGCTGAAAATCTAAGAGCAGAAAATAAGGGTTACCCAGAAGAGTCACAAGGAGACAGAATACCAAATAATATCAGGCAAAGAACAAAAATCAAAGACATAGTAGAACATGTAGCAAGAAAGAAATGGAGATGTGCAGGTCATGTTGCAAGAACACCGGACAACAGCTAGACTAGAAGATTATTGGAATAGCGACCGCGGGCGGACAATCGGATAAACGAAGCAGAGATAGACTCCCAACATTCTGGAGTAACGATGTAAACAGAACTACCGGGAACTGGATAGCTGGTAGCGAAGATAGGGAGACATGGAGAAACTTAGAGGAGGCCTATGAGTGGACAATAACTGTTAGATTATGATGATTATGATACTTTCCTAACACATAAAAAATAGTTTGTAGCTATACCGTATAACGATTCACTAAGCTACAAAAAACTACTACAAAGGAAGGAGGAAAAGGGCGCCTAAAATTATTTGCCCCGGGGCGCCTGAAAGCCTTGGCGCGGCCCTGTAGCCAATTTAAAAAACTAATAAAGTAAAATATTAAAATACGTTGCATACTTTCCCACACATCGGGAACAAAAAAGGTCTTTTTTACTTTGTCGCTAAAGTTGGTCGTTTTCCAGTTATATACAATTTAAGACAAAAAAAAAACGAAAAAGGACGATTTTTAAGGGTCAGAAAACACAGGTAAAAAATAAAAAATTTTAAATAATTTGTAAATTAAAAAGTGCTTAAATTCAAGTACAAGCCTTCTTCCATGAGCTCCCCGTAAAAATCTTTGGCACGTTATATTCTAAAACATTGTTTTTTAGTTGTTAATGAAGCGCTTATGAGAGGACGGGAGATTGGGCTGCATTAGCAACTAAAATAGAATGTTCTAAAATAAAATAAACTCATGTTTCAGTTTTAAATTGTTTATAACTCGAAAACGGTCAAATTTAGAGAAAAATTACAATATACCTTTTTTGTTCCCAATGATCCAAAAAAACTAAAACAATGTCTGCTCGGACCAAAAAATTGATTTTTATATTTTGTTTTAATTTTTTTTTTAATAAATGTAGCAATAACTCAGAAACTACGGCATTTTGGTATAGGGTACATGAAAAATAATCAGTATTTCTTAAGGACTTCAAAACGTAAAACATATATAGGGTTTTCCAATTTTCTTCAGAATATAAAGATTAGCATCAGAGATACGAAAAAAGATTTAAATATAAAATTGTAGGTTATTTAATTCCCAAGAACTTGGATTGTAAAACTTTTTTCTACGGCAAAAATTGAGTGAATAGTAAATGATTTTAATACCGAAAAACATTGATTTTTTCGATATAAAACTAACGCTTTCGATAGCGAATAAATCGAAAACTATTAATTTCATCAAAAAAATGAATAGAATATTTTTTGCTTAAAATGAATTTTTTTATCAACTTTTGCAGTCAAAATATAATAAAAAATTTCCACCTCCGAGATGGGGTGGCAACCACCCCCATGGTAAAAGTGCCTTTCGGCATTATATAGATTTTGATCCTTAGACTATCCACTACTTATTCTCAAATTTTCAAGCAAATCGATCCATTCTGTAAAAATTGCGAGGACAAAAGCTTCGGTTCCTGGACTACAAACACAAACCGTCGGCTTAATATGAATAATGCATAAGTCCAAATTATTCAATTTTAGACTTTTGATGGCAAGTGTTAGCATTATCCAAAAGCTATGTACGGCTCTGATTTATTCTAATATAGTTTACTAGTTTTTGCTAAGATTGTGAAAATTAAATCTTTTTAAGTCTATTATTGTTGAATTCCGCTCTTGTTAGTAGCCAAACCGTTCAAACGTATCGGTTTTTTCTGATGTTTATAGGTACAATAAAAAGTCTATTTATTGTAAACCGGTGAGTACATACAGAGTACAGGTTAAAATGACACACCATATTGTTTGATAATCAAACAAATTGATTACTATAAACGTGAATTTAAATTGTTTAGTTACTTGTGCAATTTTCACATTATATTTAGTTGTATATAAGTGGAGTTCTGCACAGTTCGTTTTTTGTCTCTCCTGTAAAAAATCATGTATTTTTGACTTATGCATTTCTCACAATAGAACGACGAAATTAATTTTCTGTACTTATTGTTCTGAAGTTATTTCTTTGTGGCATTTTTGTAATTTACTATTCTCATTGGGAAATAAGCCACAATTTAACTTGAAAAATCATTTTATTGACGTTTCGACTTTCACGATAACGACACCCGAAGTGAAAGTCGAAACATCAATAATAGCTATTTGTATAACAAGGGAGGAAATTGCTACTTTTCCTCCCGAGAATGCCCGACGCGTAGCGGAAGGCAGTAATCATTCAAGGGAGGAAAAGACACTTTACTCCCATGTTATACATATGGTTTTTCCACCTTTCTCAAATAACAAGTCATTTTTCCATTTATACTTAATTTATTTATGTAACTAACCAACAAGATTTATTAGAACTGAAACTAACAAGTAGGTACAATATAACTGTCAACTGTCAAATATAAGTCAAATTATTAATGTACTTACTTTACTTAATCAGTAGACCCATTAGTACCTTTCGGTGTAGGGCCATTTATAATACAATTCATTAAATTACAATTCAATAAATTACAATATTTTACAATCTTCTGAATTGTCCTAGCTCTTAACGAACTTTCTCCATTCCTTCCTATTGGATTATTAATGTAAACATTGTTAAATCAAAATAACAATTTACTGTTTTTTACCATTCTGCAAAATACAGGGTGTTTTATAAATAAACGTTAAAATGTATAGATACTTACGTAATAGAAAATAGATATTTTACAGGGCGTCAATAAGTTATATTTCATGGATGAAATACCATGACGTCACTTTTACTTTTCCTCCCTATGGAGGAAAAGTACAACTTTGCTCCCTACAATCAGGTCCGGAAAAGTATACTTTCGGTAGAGGTAGGTGGAAAAATCTTTTTCAAGTTAAATAATCGTGGCTTATTTGCCAATTAGAATAATTTTCTTGTCACTATTTTAACCTTTGGGGCCTATAAGTTTGCTCTTTAAACCGATGGTTGATAAGTCTTTATCCGCCTTTAAAAACATTTAAAACGAAAAATCTTGATCAGAATCTAATTATTATTAAAATTTTCTTCTCACTTCTCCGAATTTGTTTCTCTAAACACCATACTAATGTATTGTCATATCATAACTCATGATAATTCTTACTCGTTTTTAATTTCTAATTGACTAGTTTTGATGCGAAATAAGCCAAAATTTTACTAAAAAAATGATTTTTTCTACAAACGTGTTAAAAATGCAACTTTTAGCACTCCATAGGAGCGGTAAAAATGTAAAAACGGGGGAGCACCCGCTGGGTGCTTTAAAATTTTTAAGGCACTGAAAATATTTTTTATATTTCATTTATTAACATTAATATTAACAGTACAACTTGCACAATTTGAAAAAGGTTTTTTAGAAAGTTTTTTAAAATTTAATTTAAACTGTATTATTGCATTTTTAACACGTTTTTAGAAAAAAACTATTAAAATTTGTTAGAATATACAACAATAAAAGTAGATGCTATTCTATAATTGTTATGATTTGCATATTGACAGTATAGGCAATTTTGATTTAATGTCAAGAAAAATATAAAAATGGAATGTCAGTCAAGTTCAAGTAAAAGTTTTTGTAGGTATTGTCCTGTAATTGAGAATGAATAAATTATAATTGTTGATATATAAGAAGTTTGTAGAAAAAATATTGTATAATTTACGTGTTAAAATTACATTTTTAAGGCACTCATGTGAATTGCAGAATTCGCTTAGCTCATTCTGCAAACCTTCACATGCGTGTTTTAAAATTGTATTTTTAACACTTATATCATAAATAACTATTTAATTTCTAAAACGTTTAAAAATATTAAAAATTATATTCCTACTTTTAATAAAGAGGTATTACGTATTAAAAAAATAAACGTATAAACATCTTAGCAACTTTTGATATTGTTGATAACAAGTGACGATGTTCTGCCAATATTAAAGAATAATAGTAAAAAATTCTATGGTATCCAAAAAGAATTAGACCAGGGCATTTGGAACAAAAAATAACAGAATAAATATATTTTTAAATACAGCACATATCGACTTGCAACTATTTGTATTGTAAAGTAAGTTATCAATCGAAGTAGCACAGAAAATGACAATAAATATCGCTCCCATACCACCAGATTGACAACAGGTGGAATACATTCTTTGGTTACAACCTCCCGAGATTTCAAAAATTATGAATCCCGAGATGGATGCCGAGAAAATTAAGATGAGAGGATTTTAAATAATTCACAACTCATCTGCTCAGTGTGGTAAAAGTTCCAACAAGAAAGATTCCTTAATACTCCTACAAAATAATAAATGAATTAAAAATGTATAAACAGTCTCAATTTCTTTGCAACACGAAAATGCAGCAGCTGCATAATACTCTGGTTATATCGGAGAGTGCAGGAAGAGTCTATACTGGTTTCAAAGGTCTTTTTCCCCTCATCAGTAGTGCCATATCCTCTTCTCTCCGATTTCCCCAGGCATCATACTTTGGGCCTTCGAATTGCAAAGAAAGAATTGTCACGGATGAACTAGAGCCATCTACCGAAAAACAAAGTAAGTTATCAATCGAAGTAGCACAGAAAAAAACAATAAATATCGTTCCCATACTATCAGATTGACAACAGGTGGAATATTTTCTTTGGTTACACCTCCTGAGATTTTCAAAATTTATAAATTAAACAGGATGCCGAGAAAATTAAGATCAGAGAATTTTAAATAATTCACAACTCATCTGCTCAGCGTGGTAAAAGTTCCAACAAGAAAGATTCCTTAGTACTCCTACAAAAGAGTAAATGAATTAAAAATGTATAAACATGTGCAATTTCTTTGCAACACGAAAATGCAGCAGCTGCATAATACTCTGGTTAAATCGGAGAGTGCAGGAAGAGTCTATACCGGTTTCGGAGGTCTTTTTCCCGCCATCAGTAGTCCCATATCCTCTACTCTCCGATTTCCCCAGGCATCATACTTTGGGCCTTTCCGAATTGCAAAGAAAAAATGTCATGGATGAACTAGAGCCATCTACCGAAAAACAAAGTAAGTTATCAATCGAAGTAGCACAGAAAACGACAATAAATATCGTTCCCATACCACCAGATTGACAACAGGTGAAATACTTTCTTTGGTTACACCTCCTGAGATTTTCAAAATTTATAAATCAAACATAATGCCGAGGAAATTAAGATAAGAGAAATTTAAATAATTCACAACTCATCTGCTCAGCATGGTAAAAGTTCCAACAAGAAATTACTTAATACTCCTACAAAAGAGTAAGTGAATTAAAAATGTATAAATATTTTCAATTTATTTGCAACATTCGGCAACTCATTGCCAATGAAAATGCAGTAGCTGTATAATACTCTGGTTAAATCGGAGAGTGCAGGAAGAGTCTATACCGGTTTCGGAGGTCTTTTCCCCCTCATCAGTAGTATGGTGGTACTCCACTCTCAGGAACGTCCCATGTTGGATGGGGGTAGTTACTCCCTATGATAGGGGTTGATGAAGTAAACACTACTCGCTGTATACGTATTTATTTACCAACTCTAAGTATAACAGTAAAGAGTTGGTGTGCTGATGGTATAACCATCTGAACGAATGATAATTGATAACAGATCGAATTAGAATTCGTTCAGATGGTTATACCGTAAGCACACCAACTCTTTACTGTTATACTTAGAGTTGGTAAATAAATTCGTATACAGCGAGTAGTGTTTACTTCATCAACCCCTATCATAGGGGTAACTACCCCCAACCAACATGGGACGTTCCTGAGGGTGGAGTACCACCATAGTAGTCCCATATCCTCTTCTCTCCGATTGCCCCAGGCATTATACTTTGGGCCTCATACTATGGGAACGATATTTATTGTCGTTTTCTGTGCTACTTCGATTGATAACTTATTTTGTTTTTCATTAGATGGCTCTAGTTCATCCGTGACATTTCTTTCTTTGCAATTCGGAAAGGCCCAAAGTATGATGCCTGGAGAAATCGAAGAGAAGAGGGTATGGGACTACTGATGAGGGGGAAAAGACCTCCGAAACCGGTATAGACTCTTCCTGCACTCTCCGATTTAACCTGAGTATTATGCAGCTGCTGCATTTTCGTGTTGCAAAGAAATTGAAAATGTTTATACATTTTTAATTCATTTACTCATTTGTAGGAGTACTAAGGAATCTTTCTTGTTGGAACTTTTACTACGCTGAGCAGATGAGTTGTGAATTATTTAAAATTCTCTCATCTTAATTTCCTCGGCATCCTGTTTGATTTATAAATTTTGAAAAACTCAAGGGGTGTAACCAAAGAAAGTATTCCAGTTAGAGGAACTTGTTGTCAATCTGGTGGCATGGGAACGATATTTATTGTCATTTTCTGTGCTAATTCGATTGATAACTTACTTTGTTTTTCGGTAGATGGCTCTATTTCTTCCGTGACATTTCTTTCTTTGCAATTCGGATAGGCTCAAAATATGATGCCTGGGGAAATCGGAGAGAAGAGGATATGGGACTACTGATGAGGGGGAAAAGACCTCCGAAACCGGTATAGACTCTTCCTGCACTCTCCGATTTAACCAGAGCATTATGCAGCTGCTGCATTTTCGTGTTGCAAAGAAATTGAAAATGGTTATACATTTTTTTTTGTATTGTGTTCGGCATGACGCACGTCAGGAAAAAGGTGGACAATAAAAAAATGGGTGGAAATGCATAGTTAGAAATGCATCCAAAAGTGCATGCAATTTTTGGGGTTATGTCAAATTTTATGAAAACATTTGATATTAAGGGGCAAATTTTGTTATTTGGGGGTTTTTGGGGTCGCCGATCACCGATCTGGTATCCAGTGTTACTGCTAATAATAATATAAGGCACGTCGCGGTCGTCTCTAATAAAATTTGATATGGCTCCAAAAATACAATCACTTTTAGATGCATTTTATGGAGTGTAATGCAATTATGCATTTGCATCCATTTTTCTGCTGCAGATTTTTTTACTGTTGCTGAAAGCCGATAGGTGCGGCATTTAAACATCGATTTATTTTTTCCTAAATTCCCTGTCCTAATAACTAGGTAAAATAGTTTTTACAACGACATTCAAACACTGGACTATACTTGTAAATTTTAACTTTTTATCTTTCCAACCATGATTTATATAGCAGGGGAGAAAAGTATGCTAAATTTGGGCCTAAAACCAAAAAAATTTAAGTCAAGTTTTCCATAAAGTGGGGGAACATTTTTTAATTTAATTTTTCATTTCCTACAACCGTTTATCCGATTATAGCGCCATCTATCCATAAAAGTGTCTCGAATAAAAGTCGCTTATTTCTACGCAAAGAATCTAAATCTACAATAAAAATTGGGACCTCGATACTAAAAAACACAGTTTTATTAAAAAAAAAATTAACTAAAGATAAAAAATATCACACGTTAAGTAGCTACCCATAGTGAAACGTGTTTGGTGGCATGAGAGAAAGGTACACACGCGCCAATACATCTATTCAAAAAATTCAAGTTCAACCGGAAAAGTTTTATTCTATTTTTTATCTTGTAGTAGGTATTAATTTTAGTATACCATACGTACGGTTCCAATGGGGTCCAGGATTGGAATTGCTCATTTGAATCTTTATTGTTGTCTTTATCTTCATCTTAAAAAGAAGTTCTCGTTGCGCCCATGGATTTTAGTACTCTTCTAAACGTATAATAATGGGCGAGTTCATCAGATGCAAACGTTGGCAATCAGTTTGCGCTTTATGCTTCTGAACGACTTGCTAACGTCAAACATGTTTGGAAAGCGGTCGCCATTTTTGCAAACATAAAATATTTAAGTTGAACTTTGCAAACGTGTTGAATATTGAAGAAATATGGCGGGAAATTAAATTGTATATATTGTAGAATATATTGATAAGGGTTTTATATATTAAATAAAGGCTACTGAAGACATTCTGCTACGTTATTATCTATTAAATACATTTTCTTTTTTCCTTTAATAAAGAAAATAAATTCAAAAACGTATTTATTGAAGATTTATTGAGAAAATTTATTTTAGGTTACATTCAAACCAAGCAAACAAAATGTCAAATTTTAACCTATCGCTGCCAACAAGTTTAGAATCAAAGCGCAAACATTTGTGAAGGTGTTTGCATCTGGTGAACGCAGTCATTGTTCATCCCATAAAGTTTCAACAGTATTGCTTGTTTTCTTCTTTTTAAGTGGTATTAGCAGTGTATTGTTCTACGAAGAATTCTTTTTTCCGCCTAAATGAGTTATATTATTTTTTGAATTTGTCCTATTAACTTTTCTCTTCCATATTTTTTACGATTAGCCTTTGTCCTATTACCTCCCCAAGTATAATTATTTCATTTTTTTTGTTTTCTTTTTCTTTCCTCTTCCGTCATCAGCTCTCCTTTTTTCATTAACGTCCTTTTCATTCATCGTTTTCTTATTTATATTTAACAATAAAACACTGAAAACGTTTGTTTTCTATACTTCCACAAAATTTATTATAACTAAGTGACTACAGCTGTTTCGGCGGAGTGCCTTTCTCAAGTGATATAGTTTACAATGTGTTTGCCTTTTTAAGTCTTCAACTGAAGAGGTTGAGGAGTGGGGAGCTGTTTGTCTCGAGTTGGTCATTCAGAATTATATCTGTATTTTTCAGTTTATTAATTTCCATAGATTCTAAAAAAGATAGCTTAAGGCCTTTATTTTGGATATGTAGAATTTGAAACTCTTCATTGAAAGAATGATTATGATCTAGAAGGTGAAGTGCGTATGTAGAAGTGTCTGTTTTTCTATTGTTGAATGCCCTTTTGTGTTCTGCTATCCGTT
Source organism: Diabrotica virgifera virgifera (assembly GCF_917563875.1). Taxonomy (NCBI): domain Eukaryota; kingdom Metazoa; phylum Arthropoda; class Insecta; order Coleoptera; family Chrysomelidae; genus Diabrotica; species Diabrotica virgifera. The sequence continues at coordinate 134,323,889 of NC_065448.1, forward strand.
TGTCAAAAGTTCTGCCAGTTTGACCGATGTACGTTTTCGGACAGTCACCACAAGTTAGTTTGTACACACCACTCTGTAGTTGCTTTCTCTTTAGGCTTTTATTGTTCTTAATATATTTGCTTAAGTTGTTGTTAGTTCTGAAAGCTGGTGTTATTCCTTTCTTTTTTATGTATCTGGCTATCTTTGTTGTTATCTTGCCAGTATATGTGAGAGAGCAGAAGGTACTGGGTTCTTTCTGTGGTGGTGGATACACTAATTTCAGGGCTTTCTTATGGAGTTTTTGGTTTAAAATTTTGTTAACTGTTTGTTCGTTATAGCCGTTGTTTACTGCTATTTGTTTAATGATGTTTAGTTCTATCTCGAAGTTATTTTTTGTCATGGGAATTTCTGTCAGTCTATGTATCATGCTATGGTAGGCTGCTAATTTGTGTTGTGTAGGATGGGATGATGAATTGTGTATAGTTGTGTCAGTATGGGTAGGTTTATGATATACGGAGAACTCATGTTTGTTGTGTAGTCTGGAAATCGTTACATCTAGAAAGTTTATGGAGTTATTCTGTTCTGTTTCTATTGTAAACTCAATATTATTATGAAGTGAATTAATATATGATAGAAATTGGTCAAGTTGTCTGTTAGTACCTGTAAAGCATACTAGTATATCATCCACGTATCTCCACCAATATAAGAACTGTTTAAATACGGGATGTTTAGAAATTGTTGTTTCAAGTTGGTTCATAAATATATCTGATAGCAATGGGCTTAGAGGATTACCCATAATAAGTCCTGCACTGTTGTTTGTGTATATTTGATTATTGAATTCAAAATAGTCTTGATTTATGCAAATTTCAAGAAGGTGTAAAATTTCAGATGCAATGATCGGATTTGTACTATTATGGTCTAAAAGATTTTTAACTAAAACAAAAGTTTCTGTAGGAGGAACACTAGGAAAAAGATTTTTTACGTCAAATGAAATTAGTCTGGAGTTGTTGGGCAATTGAAAATGTTGTCTTTTATTAACTAGTTCTAGTGTATTTTTTACGGTGAATTTAGGTGAAAATTTAGTGTACTCTGTAATAATATCTGACAGTTTTTTTGAAAGTTTATATGACGGAGCTGTATAAAAAGAAACTACAGGTCTTATTGGGTGGTCAGGTTTGTGTAGTTTAATAAAAGAGTATGATTTAGGAGGTTGTGGGTTCATAATATTAAGGTATTTCTGTTCTGTTGGATTTAGTATTGATTTTGAATTTTCAATGGCTAGTTTAATTTGTTTTCGGTATTTTTCTGTGGGGTCTTTGTTTAGTTTTATACTGTTTTGGTTAGTTAAAATTCAAATTGAAAATTCAAAATCAATACTAAATCCAACAGAACAGAAATACCTTAATATTATGAACCCACAACCTCCTAAATTATACTCTTTTATTAAACTACACAAACCTGACCACCCAATAAGACCTGTAGTTTCTTTTTATACAGCTCCGTCATATAAACTTTCAAAAAAACTGTCAGATATTATTACAGAATACACTAAATTTTCACCTAAATTCACCGTAAAAAATACACTAGAACTAGTTAATAAAAGACAACATTTTCAATTGCCCAACAACTCCAGACTAATTTCATTTGACGTAAAAAATCTTTTTCCTAGTGTTCCTCCTACAGAAACTTTTGTTTTAGTTAAAAATCTTTTAGACCATAATAGTACAAATCCGATCATTGCATCTGAAATTTTACACCTTCTTGAAATTTGCATAAATCAAGACTATTTTGAATTCAATAATCAAATATACACAAACAACAGTGCAGGACTTATTATGGGTAATCCTCTAAGCCCATTGCTATCAGATATATTTATGAACCAACTTGAAACAACAATTTCTAAACATCCCGTATTTAAACAGTTCTTATATTGGTGGAGATACGTGGATGATATACTAGTATGCTTTACAGGTACTAACAGACAACTTGACCAATTTCTATCATATATTAATTCACTTCATAATAATATTGAGTTTACAATAGAAACAGAACAGAATAACTCCATAAACTTTCTAGATGTAACGATTTCCAGACTACACAACAAACATGAGTTCTCCGTATATCATAAACCTACCCATACTGACACAACTATACACAATTCATCATCCCATCCTACACAACACAAATTAGCAGCCTACCATAGCATGATACATAGACTAACAGAAATTCCCATGACAAAAAATAACTTCGAGATAGAACTAAACATCATTAAACAAATAGCAGTAAACAACGGCTATAACGAACAAACAGTTAACAAAATTTTAAACCAAAAACTCCATAAGAAAGCCCTGAAATTAGTGTATCCACCACCACAGAAAGAACCCAGTACTTTCTGCTCTCTCACATATACTGGCAAGATAACAACAAAGATAGCCAGATACATAAAAAAGAAAGGAATAACACCAGCTTTCAGAACTAACAACAACTTAAGCAAATATATTAAGAACAATAAAAGCCGAAAGAGAAAGCAACTACAGAGTGGTGTGTACAAACTAACTTGTGGTGACTGTCCGAAAACGTACATCGGTCAAACTGGCAGAACTTTTGACAAACGGATAGCAGAACACAAAAGGGCATTCAACAATAGAAAAACAGACACTTCTACATACGCACTTCACCTTCTAGATCATAATCATTCTTTCAATGAAGAGTTTCAAATTCTACATATTCAAAATAAAGGCCTTAAGCTATCTTTTTTAGAATCTATGGAAATTAATAAACTGAAAAATACAGATATAATTCTGAATGACCAACTCGAGACAAACAGCTCCCCACTCCTCAACCTCTTCAGTTGAAGACTTAAAAAGGCAAACACATTGTAAACTATATCACTTGAGAAAGGCACTCCGCCGAAACAGCTGTAGTCACTTAGTTATAATAAATTTTGTGGAAGTATAGAAAACAAACGTTTTCAGTGTTTTATTGTTAGATAAAATGAACTTCCATCAAGTAACGGTCGAATCCATCAATTATTTATATTTGTAGATCTCTGTATCTTTGCAATTTACACGTAGAATATTGTTGTTATCTCAATGTTTGTCTAGTTAATTACTAACTAGTATAAGAATTTCACCCTCCCTCGCAAATACATATCCACTATCAGTAGAATTAGATTTGGACATGCATGTTATCCTGCACATTTATTTAAAATAAACATATTAGATTCGAGTATTTGTCTTTTTTTTTATATGGCTTTGGCAGTTTGCCATACAGCCAGTTACATGTTTTTTTAATCTCATTAGGAGCAGTAAAAAGTTTATGAATTATTTTCAATTAAATATAGACTAGGATAGATAAATTTAAAGTTGGAAATCAATCGAGTATTTGTCAAGAATGTGAGGTTAAAAGTGACTTGAACCACATATTTTTTGAATGCAAAAAGCATAAACACCTAACCAATCACCTAATTAAAAGAATTATAGACCAGAACATCCCACTCCCTGTAAATATTCTCTTTATTCTGTCACTGAATAAAAAGAAAATTTTTGGTTGTTTGGTATCTTTCTTGTCGGATAGTAAAATATTATTGTAATTAGTTATAGGTATTTGTAAAATATGTTTAAAAAAATTAAAAAAATAAAAAAAATAATAAAAAAATAAAAAAAAATTAAAAAAAGAAATAAAAACATTAAACAAAAAATAAATAAAAAAAATAAATAAAAAAAATAAATAAAAAAAAATAATAATAAAAAAAAATAAATAAAAAAAATTAAAGAAAAAATCACTAAGAGGATTTAAACCTCCGCGGGGTTGAACCGTGTTGACATCCTATCGTAGTGACAAAAAAAACATAACAAAAAACAAAACAAAAAAAACTAAAATAAAATACAAAAAAGAATGAATTTATTTTAATATTAATATTAATATTTTTATTTGTAAAATGTATACACTATGTGTTCTTGATAAACATTAAGTAGTATAATATATTTATATTTTTTAAAATAGTATGTACATTAGCTGTAATGAGTAGGTAAATAAGAAGTAAAAAATTGTAATAATATTATAATAACCAAGTTTCACTAATTGGCAATATCTTTAATACATTTACTTTTGATGGAGACTGGCTGAATGACCATAGTCCAAGCCAAAAAAGAAAAAAAAACTAGTATAAGATCTGGTCGTCTATTATCGGCAACTGGTTGTAGACCAGGGCGCATCTGTAAAAATATTAGTACATTTGGACGTTGAGAGGTGACTCAAATTTTTTTGCAGAAATTGCTTGAAAATAAATCAAATAATAATACTTGAGTTATCCTCCCTCTCAAAAATGTCCGGAACATTGTTTAAACAATCAAAATGTCAAAAAATTAAGGAAAAATTCGACTTTTTTCTTGGTTTTTTGATTATAACTTTAAAAGTATTCATTTTCGAGAAAAGTTGTACTGATATAAAAGTTGCGTAATTAAATTTCCTACAATATAGAATTGGTTAAAAATTTAAGAAATAGTCACCCTTGTTGCAAAATAGCAATAATTGTGAAAAAAACATACAAAAACAAGTATTAGCATTTTACGTTTTTCAACCATTTAAGCTACACTTAGGACCTTCATATTTCATCCTAAAAAATTATATGATACAGTAAAATAACACTGTAAATTTCATTAAGATCGGTTCAATAGATTTTGCAAAATAAATTTTGCAATCCAGCTTTCGTAAAAAAAATTCATTTTTTCAAAATGTTACAGGACCGAAAATAAAGCAGATAGCAAGTTGAAAATTTTTTTGCGTATAGAAGTGTACTGTACCTTTCATTTGCAATTTTGCAAAATTAAAATCGCTTCACACCACGGCGTCAGAAATTTTTTTAAATAAACATTAATTATTGGTGCTACGCGCAGGACAGCGGATAGGTTGCTCTGATTGGGCATTCCAATGACCTTTGATAATGATTGATACATTTTAAATTTTATGACATTTCGATATAAATAAATAAATTTGTTTATTGCAAAATAAAAACACATACTCTATCCTTTGAAATAACACTTTTATTAGCAAAAACTTTCTTTGTTCATATATTTTAACTTAAATAATAAAAGTTTATTATTATTAAACATATGCAATTGTCTAAACAATATTTCACAAACAATAATAAAATTAGTTTGATTTTTGTGGAATTAAAAAATTAAAATACAACAAAATATAGGGTAAGAAAATAATATATTAGATAAAGATTGGAAGAAATTTTGGTGGAAATCAACCTGTGTAAATCGAACACCGCTGTCCTGCGCGTAGCACCAAAAATTATTGTTTATTTCAAAAATTTTCTGACTCGGTGGTAATTAATCGATTTTAATTTCTAAAACTGCAAATGAAAGGTACAGTACACTTCTATAAGCAAAAAAAAAATTAACTTGCTATCTGCTTTATTTTCAGTCCTGTAACATTTTGAAAAAATGAATTTTTTTCGCGAAAGCTGTATTGCAAAATTTATTTTGCAAAATCTACTAAACCGATCTTAATGAAATTTACAGTATTGTTTTACTGTATCATAAAGTTTTTCTGGGTGAAATATGAAGGTCCTAAGTGTAGCCTAAATGGTTGAAAAACGTAAAATGCGAATACTTGTTTTTGTATGGTTTTTTCGCAATTATTGCTATTTTGCAACTAGGGTGACCATTTTTTAACCAATTGTATATTGTAGTAAATTGAATTACGCAACTTTTATGTCAGTACAACTTTTTTCAAAAATGAATACTTTTAAAGTTATAATCAAAAAACGAAGAAAAAAATCGAATTTTTCCTTCAAATCTTGACATTTTGATTATTTAAACAATGTTCCGGATCTTTTTGAGAGGGAGGATAACTCAAATATTATTATTTGATTTATTTTCAAGCAATTTCTGCAAAAAAATTTGAGTCACCTCTCAACGTCCATCTCAAAACAGATCCGCCCTGGACTATTGGACTGTGAGCACAGTGCAGCCTCAGTATAGTTTGTACTTAGTTGTAATTCTCTAGTACACTGAGTTATGCTCTTCTTTATATTTAGTTGCAGAAAACGCTTGGTATTTAGTGCAACTGAATGAAATCCATACCGGCATTGGTCATTTTAGACATGAAGTTCCTTGACGATATATTTCATAATACTCACATATGGATCTGGTACCTGGACTTACTAAAACTGAAAAACTTACTAAAACCTGGAAACTTACTAAAACTGAAGGAAGCTTATTAATTATATTTGAAATAAAAATTATAGGTAAGACAATTTCTTTTTTAATTGTCATCCTCGTAGCCCAATACATGATGCCTGTAGCTTTTCGACAATTACTTAAAATTTCCACCTACGAATTGCGCCAATAACTGAGCGTTTGTAGGATGACTCCAGACGCGTCTAACGGTGTGTACTTTATGTCTGGGAAAAAGCGAATTTTTAAGTTATAGGCCTCATAACGGTAATTAAATCCATTTCTTATGGGAAAAAAAGGGTTTTTCAACCCATTAAATCCCATAGTACCTTCAGAAAGCATACTTGACTTAAGATCCATTAGACACTACTTGTTCAAACGCGTGTTTAGCGAAGTTATCGAGCTCTAAAATTGTAATCAACTTAACCATTATCGCCGAAATTGCCTAGTGGTTACGACGCTAAACCTGTGATCAGGTAATCCGGTTTCTTTCGCCAGCCATCCCAATTTTTTTTTCATTCCATTCCGAATAGAAAAAAATCGAATAAAGATTCGATGGACACAATAAAATATTGTGATGGCTGGGATATGAACTCGGATTGCCCGATCACAAGTTTGGCGTCGTAACCAATTCGGCGATAATGGTTTAGTGCTTTATATTGCTTAACGTGTAATGTGTAATGAAAACGTAGAGACGTGTAAACATTACATTTAAGGGCATAGTCGCAAAATGTCGCCTGTCAAAATTTTCAATGTGTTTTAAAGGTATTCATTTTTTTCGAATCCTGTGAAAACTAAGAAATATTTTTGAAAAATTTAAACGCAGAATGAAAGATTACTTTTATTATTTTTATTTATTTATTTACCCACGGGAAAACCCCATTAACAGTAAAAATACAATAAACACAATAAAAAATGAGGTACAATCATTCATTAAAATATAAAAGGCTTGAAAAATCACCAGGCAAGATATTCAAAGCATAACAGTTTATTAGTGTTATGGTTCTCAATATAAGTCTGAGTTTTATAAGCACAGTATTTTAGGAACTTATGTTGGACTTTTTCAATAGTGTCAGTATGAATTTGAAGGTACGGAGACCAAACTACCGAACAATATTCTAATATAGATCTGACTAGACAACAATAGATCAACCTAACAGCATCAATAGAGAAGTATTTAGAGTTTCTTTTAACAAATCCAAGTAATTTAGAAGCTTTTACGGATAATGAGAGCTTTTCATCCATGATAACACCTAGATCTCTAAGCAGTATCAATTCTGTTTAACTTACGGGAGAAACTAATATAACAACACTTCTCAACACATAACTGAAGATTATTGCAAATGCACCAATCAAATAAGCGATCCATATCATCCTGTAAAAGTTTCTGATCCTCAATATCATTCACAACTCGCCAAAATTTTACATCATCAGCCAACATTAAACATTTACTATATAAGAAGCAATTAACGATATCATTAACAAATAAGTCAAAAAACAGGGGAGACTACGTTATTACCGACGGCTAAAAGTCCCTTAGAATAAACAAAATGGTTCTTTTGAATGAGACATTTAAAAGTAAAAATTTCTCTAAATTTTCTCTTTTTGTCCCCCTGTAACTTATTAAAATAAACATTATAGAAGGTTTCAGGGAATTTCGGTCCTCGTTAATAATGTAATCTTTCATTATGCGTTTAAATTTTTCAAAAATACTTACGATATTAGGATATTAGATCTCAGGATTGGAAAAAAATTAATTCATTTAAAACACATTGCACATTTTGACAGGCGAAATTTTGCGCCTATACCTTTAAGTTCATACATTTAATTTATAAAAAACTTTGAAATAATTCTGATATAAGAATGAAATAACCGCTAAACGCGGTAAAACCGAGTGGCGCACAGAATATTCCAGCTAAAAAGAGCTGATATATGAACATTACGTGGCTCAAAAATGTATTTTCATTTGGATGGAAAATAAAATTACTTCACTACAAACTACAAACTTTATCAGAGGTACTCTTTGTGGCGCGTTTTACTTCAAATGCAAAAACTATGGAAAAATCTTTCAAAAGAAAACTATAATTTTATTTTCCATCATAATGAAAATACATTATGTATAAACATTTTTAATTTCTTTGCAACACGAAAGTGCAGAATCTGCATAATACTCTGGTTAAATCGGAGAGTACAGGAAGAGTCTATACCGGTTTCGGAGATTTTTTCCTCCTCATCAGTAGTCCCATATCCGCTTCTCTCCGATTTCCCCAGGCATCACACTTTGTGTGATGGGAAAGGCTCTTCGGAAAGGCCCAAAGTGTGATGCCTGGGGAAATCGGAGAGAAGAGGATATGGGACTACTGATGAGGAGGAAAAAACCTCCGAAACCGGTATAGACTCTTCCTGCAATCTCCGATTTAACCAGCTGCTGCATTTTCATGTTGCAAAGAAATTGAAAATGTTTATACATTTTAATTCATTTACTCTTTTGTTGAGTACCAAGGAATCTTTCTTGTTGGAACTTTTACCACGCTGAGCAGATGGGTTGTGAATTATTTAAAATTCTCTCATCTTAATTTCCTCGGCATCCTGTATGATTTATAATTTTTGAAAATTTCGGGAGGTTATAACCAAAGAAAGTATTCCACCTGTTGTCAATCTGGTGGTATGAGGACGATATTTATTGTCGTTTTCTGTGCTACTTCGATTGATAACTTACTTTGTTTTTCGGTAGATGGCTCTAGTACATCTGTGACATTTCGTTCTTTGCAATTCGGAAGGGCCCAAAGTGTGATGCCTGGGGAAATCGGAGAAAAGAGGATATGGGACTACTGATGAGGAGGAAAAAACCTCCGAAACCGGTATAGACTCTTCCTGCACTCTCCGATTTAACCAGAGTACTATGCAGCTGCTGCATTTTCGTGTTGCAAAGAAATTGATAATGTTTATACATAATGTATTTTCATTATGATAAAAAATAAAATTATAGTTTTCTTTTGAAAGATTTTTCCATAGTTTTTGCTTTTGAAGTAAAACGCGCCAGAAAGAGTACATCTGATAGAGTTTGTGGTTTGTAGTGAAGTAATTTTATTTTCCATCAAAATGAAAATACATTTTTGTGCCATGTAATGTTCGTATCAGCTCTTTTTAACTGGAATATTCTGTGCGCCACTCAGTTTTACTGCGTTTAGCGGTTTTGTTATTCTTATATCAGAAGTATTTTAAAGTTTTTTATAAATTAAATGTATGAACTTAAAGGTATAGGCGCAAAATGTCGCCTGTCAAAATGTTCAATGTGTTTTAAATGAATTATTTTTTTTCCAATCCTGAGATATAATATCCTAATATCGTTAGTATTTTTGAAAAATTTAAACGCAGAATGAAAGATTACAGTATTAGCGAGGGCCGAAAGTCCCTGAAACTTTCTATAATGTTTATTTTAATAAGTTAAAGGAGGACAAAAAGAGAAAATTTAGAGAAATTTTTAATTTTAAATATCTCATTCAAAAGAACCATTTTGTTTATTCTAAGGGATTTTCAGCCCTCGGTAATATCATAATATTTCATTCTGCTTTTAAATTTTTCAAAAATATTTCTTAGTTTAGAAAAACCAGAAAAACCGGTATAGACTCTTCCTGTCCTCTCAGATTTAATCAGCTGCTGCATTTTCGTATTGCAAAGAAATTGAAAATGTTTATACATTTTAATTCATTTACTCTTTTGTTGAGTACCAAGCAATCTTTCTTGTTGGAACTTTTACTACGCTGAGCAGATGGGACGTGAATTATTTAAAATTCCCTCATCTTAATTTCCTCGGCATCCTGTATGATTTCTAATTTTTGAAAATCACGGGAGGTTGTAACCAAAGAAAGCATTCCACCTGTTGTCAATCGGGTGGTATGGGAACGATATTTATTGTCGTTTTCTGTGCTACTTCGATTGATAACTTACTTTAAAAATACATTGTTGCGCCACGTAATATTCATATCAGCTCTTTTCTAGCTTTAGTATTGTGTGCGACACTCATTTTTAACGCGCTCGGCGGTTTTTTATTCTTATAGAGGATTTACAAAGACATTAGCTAATTTAATAATTGACAACGTTGTAATATTTTGTGACATTGGATATATAGAATCCCATGTGTTTACTTTGGAGGAATCTCGAATGCTTCTCGTACGGCCCTGAACAACTATTCGCAAGGTTGCCGCTCATTTAAATAATATAATAATTTTATTCGTATAAGGAAAATGTTTATACAAATTGCTTATTCTGCTTATAAGTACTGGGTATTTTTTGTTGACCTTTACGTAGGTCAGCGATGAGAGATAATTAGAATGATTAACATTTTTGTGAAAAAACCTATTTTACGGAATTAAAGCAAAAGAAGGATCAAGGAAATATTATAATAAACGCGAATTAAATACGCATTTATTTAATAGCTATAAAATTAATTATATCTTCTAGGTTATCAATTATCAAATATTATTTTAATTTGCAAACATTGTTAGTTGTTTTTATACTTGTAAATATTAGGTCACTCTCATCAATCCTGACCCACCCTCCCTGAAGTTCCAGAGAAGTTGCATAGTCCTGTTCGTATCATTATGTATTAAACCATCTAATCGGTTATCTTTGGTTTTATCCCTCAGGTTTTACGTACAACTCTTCTGAAGTTCCAGAGAAGTTGCATAGTCCTGTTCATATCATTATGTATCAAATCTAAGGTCACCGCTATAAATTTAGCATTCCTGATTCTAACTAGTTCCTCCCTAAATATTTATGTGTCTTTATCACCACATTTTGGTGTAGTTTAGAGAAAGGCGTTGTTTAGAGAAATCCAGTAGACCAAATAGTCAACAAAGATATTTCTTAGCGTTGGTGTGCCTATAGAATAGAATAGAATAGAAATATGCTTTATTGTCACTGAAAATTATACAATTTTATGGACAAAGCTTAATTAACATAGAGTCACAAAAAAAATATATAACAAAAAAAAATACAATTTTCTGAAATTAGATAAATCGTCAATAAAAAAATATAAACAAGTTAAAAAAGTGAAGCAAAAAACAAAACCAATATATTGCAAAATTACTATAAATTGCAAAATTGAACATACAACATATAATTATAATTAAAGGAACTAATAAAGAAAGGATTAATAAAGAAAGTAACTAATAAGTTTAAGCTGTTGTATGTGACACCCAAATATAGATAAAAAATATACTTTAGTTACTTGTACATTACTGTAATTTCTATTTCTTAGTTAAGAAACTCTTCTACTTAATAATATGGTCTTTTATATAAATGAGCTTTTGTCATTTTACGGAACTTGTGGAAAGATGTTACAGATTTAAGTTGTAAAGGGAGATGGTTGTATAATTTTTTTGCGGAATATATTATAGATTTCTTTACTAACTCAGAAGACGGGATCGGTAAATAGACATCAAAAGTAGTCATGATGAGGCCTTGCTGGAAAGACATGCATGTGTTTGCGAATCAAGCGAACAGTTTCTAAAATATACAAAGATGGAAGGGTTAAAATTTTGTGATCTTTAAAGTAATTTCGGCAATGGGTTGTTCTTCTGAGGCCAAACAGATATCTTATTGCTCTTTTTTGTAATTTGAAAATAACATCAAATTGGGCAGCTGTACTAGACCCCCAAAAAGGAAGACCATATCGAAGATGAGACTCGGACAAAGAAAAATATGTTAAAAAATCCACAAGGAAAATTTTTCTTATCCACAAGGAAAAATCCACAAGGAAAAATATGTTATTTTAGAAGATGCTAAATTGAGTTCCTTCGAAACAGATCTTATGGCATAGCAGGCTGAGGCGAGTTTCTTACTTAACAAATCGATATGAAGGGACCATTTGAGGTTGCTGTCTAAAAGAATACCAATAAATTTTACAGAATCAACGGTAGAGATCTGGCTGTTATTCACAAGCAGGGGTTGAAGAGCACCTTTATATGATAATGCTACCGTTTTATCCACGTTAAAGGAGAGTAAATTAGAGTCAGACCAGGTTTTTATCGTAAGAAGATCACAAGTTATAGTTGCATGAAAAGTTGCAATAGTTGAGTTGTTCCAAGTGATACTGGTATCATCAGCAAAAAGAAAAATTTTTCCGTCGATTTTTAAATTAGTGATGTCATTTATAAAGATAAGGAAAAGTAGAGGACCCAATACTGAACCTTGTGGTACTCCACATACAATGTTTTTGAGACTAGAGTCAGTATCATTTGCTCTAACCAGTTGTTTCCTATTATCGAAGTAAGATTTGAACCAATTTAAAGAAATACCTCGAATTCCATAGACATTTAGTTTTTTAATCAAAATGTCATGATTTACACAATCAAAAGCCTTGGCATAGTCACAGACTATCTTCATTTATCATATTTGCCTTACTTTTCATTTGTCTTATGATCTCACCGTATGAGTCTACCGTAATATTTTTCATTCTAGTTCCTTAACTGTGAAAAAAGATTTTTTCATTAGATCATTATTCTTAGTCATACGATAACATACGGAATAATGTATTTACTACGAAGCAGATTATATTAAGAAAAATGTCAGCAATGTTTAATAAAGCAGTTATCAGAATGATTTTACAAGTGCAGTAACGAAGTGATTTAGCCAAGTAATGAACTCTTAAATAAATAGTACATAATATCAATATAAGTGAATCATCTGCAAATTAAATATTTAAATTTATTGGCTATTATCCATACAGAAGTAAATAAATATTGTTGATTGAATATGGCAGCAAATCCCAATTATTTAATAATCATATGATTTTTGAACGAAAAGAACGTTTACTTCGATGGTTGCGTAAACCGACAAACAATTTGATTTTTATGGAATTGAAGGTTTTGAAGACATTGTGGAGAATCCTATCATCAATTAAAGATACGAGTAATTATTTAAATCGTTATTATATTAAGTAATCAAATATTCATCAGATCATGAACCAAGAGCGGTAAAGACTACAAAAATTTTGTATATTTAAATATTTTTTAAAAAATTTTAATATATTTTATTTTATTCAGATTTTAAGAAGGTGCTGAAGTTGATCATATTCCTAACCGTACATAGAATTAATCCATGACCATTTTGATAGAATAATTTCTCGTAAAAATTTCAAGATTTCGCTTCATTCACCGGATTTAGGATCTTATGATATTTTCCTCAGAAAAGTAATATATGTACCTACTGTAACCCAAAATATTACTATATCGATCGCTTTACAACTTTTAACAACTTGCGATCTCTACTCATATTTTGTTATTAAAAAAAGGTATCTTCCAGATATTGTCCTCCTAAAGCTATTTCTTTGTGGCATTTATGTATTTTACTATTCTAATTGGAAAATAAGCCACAATTTAACTTAAAAAATGATTTTATTGACGTTTCGACTTCCACATCGAATGCCTAATACAAATACAAATACAAATATTAAATTAATATTTTGTATTTTGATAACGACATCCGAGGTGGAAGTCTAAACGTCAATAAAACCATTTTTCAAGTTAAATTGTGGCTTATTTCCCAATTAGAATAGTAAACTGTATCTTCCAGGCCTCTGTATTGTATTTCATCGTATATCATTTATGTACTTGTATTTAAAACTCTGTGTATATGGCCGAACCATATAAGTGGAACCATTATTACGAAAATTTAAATAATAAAAATATTTAATTTTTTTAAGATTCAAGACCACTAAGTGTTAGAATAAACGAACATGAAGCATACATCAAAAACAGACACTTCCACAAATCCAAAATATGCAAACATGCCTGAGACAATGAGTAGAACGTATAATGAAAAGCTGCATCATAGTCGAGGCATTGAAGGATTGAAGTGTCGATTTTTTTGCAGTGAGATGGATTTTAATGCGGGTTGGTGCGTTGTATTCGTGAGAATGTCAGGAAATTTTGTGAACTAATGTAATGAATAAGAAATCTCAAATTGTATTCGTGCATAAGAAAAATGCATTTCAAAAATGCATTTCGGTAAATCGCGGGAAAAATTGACTCAATTTTCTTACTCGGGGGTTTTTGGGGTTGCTGAAAACGAATATGAGGTTGGCGAGAGTGTGCAAACTACCTGGTGCCTGCAGCGGGTGTAATAAACGTCTGGGGTATTATGGTAATTTATCATATAATTAGTTTAAATTCGTTACTCGGGGGTTTTTGGGGCAATCTATTTTCTTCGATGTAACTATAGTGATCGAAAAGGGTGGTATTTTTATTATAAATAAACATACATTTTTATTATTATAATATATTTATGTTTAAAAAAGTTCATTATACAAAATTTATCGTAATTAATCTTTAAAATTCATTTTCTTCATCATTATCACCTTCTTCTTCATTATTTTCTTCCTCTCTGGAGTCCAATGCAATATTTGTGCAATCAGATCCTGTACAATTTTGCAGGTTAAATTACAAACTAACCCATGCTTCCTGCACCCGCATGAGTTGCCGCAGTCTGACTTACAACGACAGAATATTAAATTTAAAATGTTTGGAGGACCAGGTGACTTAGTCATTCTAACTGGAATTAATACATTATTTTGTAATTCCCATCCTCAATCGGTTGGGTTCATGTTACTGTACTCTCCATGCAGCCAAATTTGTTTTCATTAATATACCCTTTTTAAATGCTGGGTAAATGCATCAACAGATGAAAGAATTTTTCCAATGACAATCTTTTTATTTTTGGCAATGGCCATTAAGTACATTCTGTATCTAGTAATTTTCTCTCAAGGCAAAACCACATCATCCACTTGCGCCTTAATTCAAACTGCTTTAAATGATATGAAATTAGAATTTAGTCGTTGCGATATTTATTTTCAGTGACCCCCGAGTAACAAGTTTGGGCCAATTATTTGACAAGTTACCATAATAGTCCAGAGGAAGACGTTTATTACACTTGCTGCAGGCACCAGGTAATTTACACACTCTCACCGACCTCATAATCATTTTCAGCGACCCCAAAAACCCCCGAGTAATGAGTTTAAGCCAATTATATGATAAATTACAACAATACTCCAGAGGAAGACGTTGATTACACCCGCTGCAGGCACCAGGTAGTTTGCACACTCTCGCCGACCTCATATTCGTTTTCAGCGACCCCAAAAACCCCCGAGTAAGAAAATTGAGTTAATTTTTCCCGCTATTTACCGAAATGCATTTTTAAAATGCATTTTTCTTATGCACAAATGTAATTTGAGATTTCTTATTCATTACATTAGTTCACAAAATTTTCTGACATTATCACGAATCCAACGCACCAAACTGCATTAAAATCCGTCTTACTGCGCCAAAAATCGACAGTAAGGCCTTTTTTGTGCTTCAATTCCTCGAGTAATCAATAATTTGAAGAAAGAAACAGCAAAAACTGAAAAATCAAAGAAACAGCCGTCATTCTAGGTACTGAAGAAAAATGTGTAGAAAACCCATCAACAGAATGGAGCAGGCTCTGATTACCAATACCAAATGAAGTCAACAACAAGGATATGCCAACGTTAATGGATTAATAGAAGGCCAGAAACACATCAACTAGAATTATACAGTCATAATACCTATATAAACCCATAATACGTCAACATGTAACACAATCAGTACAGTGGAACCTCGATAAGTCGGATTAATCGGGACCGCGGCCGATCCGGGTTATCGAAAATCCGGGTAACCCGGAGAATATGGTAAAAATTAATAAAATACATATAAATAATCCACAAATACACATTATAACTGCAAAACCATGAAATACATATGCACAGTACATCTAAATTACGTAGAGCTGTATACAGTAGGTATTGTTTATTTCTTGGTAAAAAATTCAGTCAAAGTGAACCAATGTTCCACTGTACTTGATATTTAGCCCCGTAAATAACCGTTTTGGAGTGTAATTTTCATGGTCAACTCCGAATTGCGTGAAAATTTGGATTTGGTTCTACTTACCCTTACCCTTACCCTTTACGGGCGTTTAAAATTAGTCCGGAAATGGATCAACTGACTAATTCTAAGAAACTTTTGATCATAGAGTTTTTTACGTAAGTCAATACTTTTCGAGTTATTTGCGATTGAAAATGTTTATTTTTCGACAAAAAACGCGTTTTAAGGCGGTTTTTCGCAAATAACTCAAAAAGTAAATATTTTATCGAAAAAATAGTCCAAACAAAAATAAAGCCTATAAAAAAAAGGAAAAAATTTTGTATTAAAAAAGTCTATAAACCGAGTAAAATCAAAGTTGTAGCTCATGAAAAATACGTTCTTATTCGTCAAATTCCAAATCGAATATTTCAACGTGAAATGACCAAAGAATTAAGCAATCTTTGGCTAGTTTGATTTTGTTTTTCTGTAAGACAAAAATTGGTTAAAATACGACTGTTCAAATTTCTCATACACTCGCGACTATTTATAGTAAATAGTTCAAACCATTTCAACTATAACCCTTTCAAAAATAATGTTAGGTCTATAGACTTCACGAATACACAGCGTAAGTTTTTCAGTTATTTGCGAAAAACCGCATGAAACGGTTTTTTTTTGTCGAAAAATAAACATTTTCAATCGCAAAAACTCGAAAACTATTGACCTACTTAAAAAACTCTATAGAATGAAAGGTACTTAGAATTAGTCAATTTATCCATTTCCGGACTTATTTTACACGCGCGTCTTTCACCCCTTCAGAATCATCCCCCAAATAAAATCAACCAACGGCACAAGTTTAACTTTGAAGTTGAGGGTAAGTAGTACCTAAATCCAAATCTTCATGAAATTCGGAGTTGACCCTGAAAATTACACGGTATCGCCGTATTTCCCGTTCATTTACTGGGCTAATTATTGTGACGGTACAAAATAATATAACCCTTATAGGTTTCAACTAAAAACATGACTATTTGCCTACAATATCGACTCCAAGTGAGTCAGCTGTCAATTTAATGGTCAACTATAGGTCATGACAACTTCTCATTTTAAAATAAACTTTTTTGAAAAAAATTTCAATGGACCGACATGTCAAAAACAAACGTAAAATGATTTTTATTGCAATCAGTTGTGGTTTAGTCCAATATAAATACAATACACACACCCCAAACTTATATGGAATCATGTGATATTTCTTACTGTTTCGTGCGAATTAAAAAAAACCGAACACACAACACACGAAGTCAAACAATATTTATTTTAAAGCAATTTAACAACAAATACATAACAATTAAATAAAACAATAAAGTATTTAACAAGCAAATTGAAAGTAGTTGTTTTAAAGACAATAGCCTACAAAATTTCAATGTAAAACGAATAATGTTTAAATTGTTTTTATTTATTTTTTTGTATTTTGTGGTAGTCAATGTTATCACCTCTAATTCTTATGCAAGCTTTAGTTTGCGTAGGCACGCTCCTAATCAAATTATCAACATTTTGTTGTGGTAGTTTGCTCCATCCTTTAAGAGCAGCTTGTACTAGCCGTGCGGTATTTTGTGGATTATTCCGGCGAGCTCTAATTTTTCTTTTAACATATCCCACAAATACTCTATAGGATTAAGCTCGGGTGAGCAAGCAGGCCACTCGAAACAAGGGATACCTTCTGCTTCAATGATGTTTGTAATCACTCTAATGGTATGTAGAGGTCCATGATCATGCAATAAAATTAAATTTTCTCCTGTTGCACCTCTCCAGAGCCTGAGTACAGGTTATCAAGATACCTGTGAGCAGTTAAAGTTGATTGGATGAAAATTAAATGAGTTTTTTTACGGATCACGAATTCTCTCCAGAATATTACACTTCCTCTTGTACATTTGTGAATAGATCTGACAGTTTTCGTTCTTGCTTATTTTCCTCGACCTCTGAGTACACGATTTCGTGGGTCATCTGATTTTACACAAATCCTGACTTTTTTGAAAATAGCACATTTTGTCAATTCCGAATGTTCCAGTTTTGGTGGTGAAGATACTAATTTAGGCGATCAATCTTGTGCTGTCTGGATAACTCGGTAACCCATAACTGTCTCCTGCTGTATACTTCTTGGTACGAACTCTTCTTCTTATCGTTTCAACTAGTGATGAGCGAGACTGGTCTTGGTCTTGCGGTCTTGGTCTTGCGGTCTTGGTCTTGGTCTTGCAGCAAGACCAAGACCAAGACCGCCTTTTGGTTGCAAGACCAAGACCAAGCTTACAAGAACAAGACCAAGACCAAGACCGAACCTTGCAAGACCACGCAAGACCAAGACCAACCTGCAAGACTGTTGCACTTTTTTGAGAAAAATTGGTTTTTATTATTTAACTTTATTTTTTTAGTTTAATAATATATACTGACATTGTAAGAAACCTTAAACAATATCGAATTTTTAAAATATATAATATTTTGCATTGCAAATGCAAACGGTTTGCATTTTCTCAACCTTCAAAGTGTCCAGAAGGCAAGTTTTCAAACGGCGACAGTTCAAGGACAATTGAAATTACTTGTAAGACAAAAAAATGAGATAGGGTAATCCATTTAAAAAAAATGCAATTAAAAACGGTTTTTATGTACTAGTAGTTTTCGCTTTTTTTTTTCTAATAAAAATACTGACACTTATTTCAATTCTTTTCGCATAATCGAGGAAAAATGTAGGTCGTTAAATTTAAAATATCTGGTTGTCGTTTGTAATGTGTCAAGCTTGGTATCGCAAAATCCAAAGCTTAGGTTCAGTTTCTGAATATTATGGCAAAAATTCCGATACTGGGAAATTTTTAAAATCATTTTTTGGATTAATTTTTTACAATCAACGAAAGTTGGAAGTTGAATTATTTGTGAAAATCCCGGATGAAAAACGTGTAAAGAATTTTACTGATTTCATAGTTGAAAACTATTTGGAAGAATTTAGGTTTTCCCCAGAAAGGGTCAGTAGTACAAATAGTATGTGCCGCACTTGAAATGCATGCTCATCATTTCAGTGTGTTTTAAATTCTAGTTTTTACTACCCACATCCGAATATTTTCAACTTTTTAAATGTCATAATGGGTATTCAATCCAAAAATATGTGAAAATAAAAAGTGCGAATAACTCGTGTTACGAGAGCAATGTAGTTTAAATAAAATTAAAAAACTGCAAGATAACAAATTACAGAATTAAGCGTTTATAACTCCCCATTAGGTTTAGTTATTATGTTATAGTATTAGGTCTATAAATAGGTATGGTAAATACAGTCGGAAAAATGAAAGAATACCCATGAACGAACATATAAAACACCCTGTATTTTTCTGTCACCGTGTCACAAAGAAAATTGTCCAGTGCAAGTACATGTAACAATAATTATTACATGTACTTGTGCTGGCCAATTTTTTGTGTGACACAGTGGCAGGAAAATACAGCGTGTTTTATATGTTCGTTCATGGGTATTCTTTCGTTTTTCCGACTATATGTACGTATTTACTAAAAAGTATGTTTAGTTAGTTTATAGAAAAAGTTAATTATATTAAATAATGATTAAATAGAGTAAAAAATATTTGATTTATGTGTTCTCTTAAAAAAATTTAATTTATGTTCTTAAATTGGACCCTCGTAGGATAAATACTACAGTGTTCGAGTGAAAGGAGCAGATCATTATCTGTTAACAACTATAAACCGTTTATCCCTTTTCGTAAAATCCGTGAATTGAAGGTCCCCGACCATTTGTGGCACCTTTAAGAAGCTCTTTTTCTTTAACATTTTATTAAAATACAGGGGCAATAAACAATAATCCAAACTCAAGACGTGGTCTGAAGGCAGGTATCGAGACAGCATGCAAAACACAACGTGACACAACCGAAGGCCGGCAATTGCAACAAGGGTTGTAAATGCAGGTTTTTCCTACTGATAAACATTACCATTATAAAAATATTCTTTAATCTCTTTATATAGAGAGAAATAATTAGGTCATTAGGTGAATGTATAATGTTAAAATTGGTATCCGTTTGAAACTACATTCTACATTCTGTTAAAATTTTAAAGCAAAAAATATAGCGTCATTCTTCACATCTTTATTGATTTCAATGTACATTTTATTCGAAATTGTTTGGTTCAAATTATTACTACCAAAAAAGCAAGACCAGCAAGACTCTTGCAGCAAGACCAAGACCAAGAACAAGACCGGCTAGTGCAAGACCAAAACCAAGACCAAGACTGCCTTCTAGCTGCAAGACCAAGACCAAGACCAAGCTTGCAAGAACAAGACCAAGACCAAGACTAGCCTGGTCTTGGTCTTGTTCTTGCTTTGCTCATCACTAGTTTCAACTGAAACAGTTACACCTGTAGCTTCCAAAAGCTATCTTTGGAGCTGCATGTGAGAAATGGTTGGGTGTCTTCCAGCTGATTGGACAATTAAACGATCGTGGAGAGCCGTTATTACTTTTGGCGACTTTCCCTTGCTTTATTTTTGAGCTCTCCTAGTTCCTGTTAGCTAGCATAGGTTTGGGACAGAACGCCCTGTATTACGCCTAGCTCTACAGCTATGTCCCTCTGAGAACATTACTTTCTCCACAAGACCAATAATATTTCCTCGTTGTAAGTTCTATAACCCCACATGAGGCATATTTTAGTTTTTGGACGCAAAAGTTAGTTTATTTATTTTCGTTCAATCTGCAACTCAAGCAAATAACCTATACCGTACCAAGCTGTACTATACGATTGTCTTATTATACATTTGTTTATTTTCAATAAAAACCTTTATTCTTCGCAGTAATAACAAGTTTTTTCAAAAGAAATAAATATTACTTTGAAATACATGGTGATTCCATATAAGTTTGGGTGTGTGTATTTAAATTTATTTTTAAAGTAACATTACGATTTAACATGAACTTTATCGGAAAAAGCCATATTCCTTTTTAACTACTTATCCCATAATTATTATTACAGCATTATTAATACAAATTAAACTTTTTTGAGAACGATTCGTCAACGATAAAACGTCAAATATACGTATTTATTAGATAACAAAGACATGTCACAAGAAATTTGTTTCAGAACGACGTTATTAACAATTATTATTAATACCATTTGAAATAGATTTTTTTATACAAAATAACTATATCTGGCAACAAGGCTCAGTGTAAATGTTGCAGGAAGGAAAAGAAATAGTAAGTACTTAATCAAGTCCACCGGCAGCACGGCTCTAGAGAAGGGAGTGAGCAACAAGAAGTAAGAAGAGCCCATGGCAAGGTCGAATCGTTGTTTTGTGTTACTTTTCCGTGAGATGTGACCTTCTTGTACTGGTGTTCGTATAGGATATTACTAATAAAATGAAAATATATTACTCATCGAAAAATGTATAAAATCCGAATATAAATCCAAATGTTTAATAATTTAGATCAGTTATATATTATATAAATGATTATTCGGATGATATATTATAGGGAAGGACGACACAACAACTCAGAAATATCTAATAACACAGAACATAAATTTGAAACTGTATCCACCTTTAACTACTTGGGAGTAACAATAGGGAAAACCAGAAAAGAGAGAACAAAGGAAAGAATTTTTAAAGGCAAAAACATAAGGAATGATCTGTTAGGAAGCAAGACCCAAAGTAAGAAAATGAAGATGAACTTATGTAAGACCTTAAAAGACTAAGACCTTTTGTTACATATTGGATGAAAACAACCACTTCTTCTTCTTTTTCTTCTTCTTATAATAGGCCTCTTGGCCTGTTCCTTACCGACTTTGAGCTTGTATTCGTAGCTGTGATGTTGACTGCCAGCTATCTCGCCACCTTTTAAAGGGCCTTCCTATTGGTATCTTGCCTGTTGGCTTCGAATCCCTGGCTGTACGGGCTATTCTCTCGCTGTCCATTCTCGTCACATGCTGATTCCACTCTCGTCATCTCTGTCTTCCCCCACCGTACTATATCTTGTATGTTACAGAGGTCTCTTATTCGGTCGTTCGGTATTCTGTCTCTAAGTGTTTTCCCAGTTATTGACCTCAGCGTTCTCATTTCTGATGTTCTCAGTATCCTCTTGGTTTCTGATGTGTCACATCTTGTTTCTATCGCGTACGTCATGATCGGTCTTACACATGATTTGTATATGCGTACTTTCCCTTCCAGCCTCATATCTTTGTTTCTCCAGATGACATCCCTCAGACATCCTGACACGTAATTGGCTTTATTTGCTTGCTTTCGGACGCTCTCTTGAACATCTCCATAACTACATATTTCGATTCCCAGATATTGGAATATCGAGACTTGTTCAATTAGTTCGTTGTTAATTACTAATTTGCATCTTATGGGTTCCCTTGACACTACCAGGGAAAACAACCACGACTAACAAAAGAGACGAAGATAGCCATCTGAAATTTGAAACAGAAATAATGAGAACGATACTGTTAACGATACAAAATCCTACAGTTTTTTGTATCTTGGGAACCAACCAATGGATTTTAATGTTTTTTTAATTTGTATGTACTTTTAGCGTACTTTACAAGTATGGAGTCAGTTGATTCATAAATTATAATAACCAATTTAATTTACTTAAACAAAAAAAAACAATTTATTTAATTTTTACCGTGTTTTAGGTGCACAACTACCAAGTAATGTCATGTATATAATAATTGATAAAAAATTGTTATGAATATATATATATATATATATATATATATATATATATATATATATATATATATATATATATATATTGCATTTGCGTCCCTCGTGGCTTCTGTATAGTTTTGACTCTTCGTGACTTCCGATCAATATACAGCGTGTATATTAACAAGACTTATTTCATACAGTTAGCGCTCGCTTTGGCATCCGTTATACTGGCAACAATGTATTTATGGTATCAAGTAAAATTTTTAACCTTGGTCGTGTTTATGTGAGAATTTATTTGAAGAACCCAGATAAATTCTATTTATAACTTTTGCCAACTAGGTGGTTTTGCTCGGATATACGATAAGGATTTGCTGTAAATTGTTTGTTTTCGTTTTTATACTCTTAAATCAGGTTAGAAAAACTTATTTCTTGGGTGTAGTTATGGATAATGTATTTTCTAAACTTTTAATTTTCTATTTTATTTCGATGGAAGAAGATTATGGATCTCGGAAGATTCGATGGAATAAGTTATAATGTAATATACTTAACAATACCACTATATACCCTTGACAAATATTTATTTTTTAAAGTTAGTAATTGTTTGATGAGCCTTTCGATAGGTTAGGTTTATTATTTAATTTTATTTTGATAAATAATCGGTATTGTTTCTCTCTCTCTCTCTCTCTGTGTGTCTCTCTCTCTCTTTCTCTCTCTCTCTCTCTCCTCAGCGCATCCTTTTCTGTTTTATTCTTTCGAAATTTGCTATACAAGTATTTTCCATTGCTCTCTGTTTCTCGCTCTCTGTTTGACTTCTCTCCATCTCAACGCAAACTCTTTCATGATCTCTTGTTACAGTTCTTCTCCAGCTATTATCAGGTCTTCCTCTTCTTCTTCTTTCGTCTGGTTGGTATTCGAGTGCTTGTTTGGTTATATTATTTCGATCCTTCCTCAGAGTATGTATAATCCATTTTCATTTCCTTCTTTTAATCGTGACTGTTATTTTCTCTTGTTTTGTTCTTCTCCGTAGATCTATGTTTTTTATTTTATCTGGCCAGTATATTTTTACGATTTTCCTCAACTATTTATTTATAAAGGTTTGTAATTTTTTTCTAGTTGTATCTTCCTGTCTCTAAGATTCTGCGCCATACAACAATATAGTCTTAAAACAGCTGTTAAAGATTTTGATTTTGGTTAATTCTGATATATCGCGTGTGTTCCAGATTTTCCTTAATGCATTATATGATTATATAATGAGTGCATATTTTGCCTTTACTATCCTTTTTTCTACATCTGATCTACTAGCGCCTTTTTTCCATGATTGATCCCAGATATGTAAAGTTATCTACCTTCCGTATTTTTCTTACTTGTATTTAAATTTTAGTTTATCGGTTACTGTTTTTTTAAGTTTTGTTTTTTTGTCTTTATCTTCAGGCCCATTGCCTTGGAGTATTTTGCAAGCGTGTCGATCTATTTTTGCTTATAGCTGCTATGTTCGGTTAGGGGACAAATGTCATCTGCGAACTACAAATCCTCCAACTAGTTATGCAATTTCCATATAATACCTGTTTTATTATCGCTTACTTTCTGCATGATCCAGTCCGTTATTATGTCGGGGATAGCACACATTCTTGTTTAACTTCGCTTTGTATAGCTATATCTACATACTACCATTTTTCCCGCATGTTCTACTCTGGCTCTATATTTCTTGTAAAATAGTCTGATTAAGTTGATGTATTTTATCGGTAGTCCATATAGTTTTAGAATCTTCCACATTTGTTCTCTGTTTATACTATCGAAGGCCTACTATCGTCAAAGTCAAAGTAAACTGTTTATATTTTTTTGCCATTCACTAGCTTGTTCCAAGATAATTATAGAGTACAAGAGATACAGCGGTACAGGTACAAGATACAGAGGTACAGATAGAGTACAAATGTGGTCGATAGTGGAGCGTTTTGCGCGAAAACCTTTTTGGTTGTTTCTTAGTCTTAGTTTCTTGTCTAGTTCTGGCTTCAGTCTATTCAATATGATATTTGACATTATTTTGAATGTGGAACTTAGCAGTGTTATTGCTCGCCAATTCTAGCATTTATTTAAATCGCCCTTTTTTGGTATCTTAATGGTTACACCCTCGTTCCATTTCTGTGGGAGCTCCTGGTCGGCCCATATCTTGTTAAAGAGTTTGTGTAATATTTCTACTGATTCGTTTGCGTCCGCCTTTATTAAATCTATCGGTAGGTTGTAGCTTTCAGCGGCTTTGCCATTTTTTAGTTGATTCAGTGTGTTTTGTATTTCTTCTTTCGTAATTTCAACTGTTCTATTGTTTATTTCCTGTATTACATTATCTTCGTTTATATCGGATGTTTGGAGTATATTTCTTCGCAATGTTCTTTTCATCTTTGTATTATTTTATGTTCTGATGTAATTATATTTCCTTGTTTATCTTTGATTTGTTTATTAATGTTTAGTGTTTTCCCTGTCAAATTTCGGATGATATTGTACTGTATTTTCAGGTCGTTTTCTTGCGCAGCTTTTTCTGACATTTTTACCATATGATTTACATAGTATCTTGTCTTTTCTGGGTTGCTTTTTAACCGCTATATTTTTTCTTTGTATTTCCTTTCTACTGCTTTTCCTTCTTCGGTTGCTTTTTTTGTAACATTTCTTCTTTAAGTTTCTTTCTTTCTTCTCTTAGTTAGTTATACCTATTACATTATAAATACAACAATGCCCGTCACAGTTCGGACGAGAATTTTAGTTATTAACAAATAAGAGTCAAATATGACAGTTTTTTCGTTTAAATCGCTACAGGTAAAAATAAGGTAATTAAATATCTTATTTAGATTATTCATCTTTTAGTAGATAAGCAAAGGTTTAAAATGGAAGTTTTTGAATTTTGATTCGATTATTTGTTACTTGGTAAATTGCAAAATAAAACTAAATTTCGAAAATAAAAAATTGCTATAACTTTTGCAAAAATGAACTTAAGACTTTGATATTGCATCAAATGTTGAGTCAAACAGTCCACATAATGCACAAAAAATTTCCAGACTATTTGTCAATTAGTTTAAATTTCATTCGATGAAAAGAGCTTTTTTTGCAATGTTGTTGTTCAGAAAATAATAATGATACAGCAATTCTGTGAAAACCACAAGAAAGAAGAATACTTATATTTTCAACTTATTTAAAAAATCAATAAGAAGTCATTTTTACCATTCTGAAAACATTCTCCGAAAGTAGAGTCATTTTTGGCTTATAAACAATTTGAATAACCATATTAACATATTGACTAAATCTGCGTTGGGATTTGAAAAGCTGATATTTTTACACGAATTTTCAAAAAAAACCTTTCGCCTAGGTTAATTACGAGCAAAGTTAGCCACGTTATTTTTAAAGATATATTAACCACTATGTTCAAGTTTACTCAAACTTTTACACATAAACTATATACATACCTTGAACTTCAAAATAGCGATAGTTAGGTTTCTTAATTGTTATGAACAAACTAGCTGTGAATTAAAAAAAAAATGGCTAACTTTGACCGTAATTAACCAAGGTAAAAATTTTTTTTAACATTTATCTAAAAGTACACATCGAAAACAATGTGATAACTACAGGGGTATTTCCGTTACACCAACAATCAGCAAAATATACGGAAGGATCTTACAAAACCGAATAGAAGACGAATACAAGGAAATGGAAGCAGAAGAACAAGCAGGATTTAGAGCCGGAAGATTTACAATTGATCACCATTTTGCAATCGCACAAGTCATGGAAAAGAAAACAGCGATTAACCAAGAGATTTATTTCGTATATTATATTGATCTGAGAAAGGCATACGACAGTGTACCTTTGGTAAAGTTATGGGAGGCAATGGAGAATACAAATATTAACATAGAAATGTGAAAAGTGAAAACTACCCCTAATTGTAAAAAATTATAAAACAACATTTTAAACTTTAATATTGTCAACATTTGGTTTTTATTGGATACATAATGATTGTTTTATGCTTTAAGATATACTATCATAATATTTCAACCCTTAAAACCACCCTTTTTGGAGCTATATATAAAAAATTTACTTATCCTAAAAGAATCATTTCGGCTTGCATCGATTTACATAAAAATTTGGGATTAGGATCATCTCACCCTGTACTTCATATTCTATATCATGCTTAAGGGCGTTGATTATTTTAGGGGTGTAACCTACCCCTTATTAACAAAAATTATATAAAAACATTGTAAATTTTAATATGGGTAAAATTTGGTTTTGATTTGTTAAATAATGATTGTTTTATACTTTAGGATAAAATATCATAATATTTCAACCCTTAAAAACCACCCTTAATAACATCACAATTTTTAAGTATAAGTAGATAATTTAATAGATCTATACAGAAAAAAAAGTAGAATTAAAGAATTACAAAAACATTTATTTACACAAAAATATGAATTTACAAATATGTACAAATACAAATACAAATAGTTTTTTAGTCATCTTCTAGTATACGAACCGGTTCTATGGTATTATACATACATTGAAAATGATCCGTAAGTGGACTATTCCAATTTTTCAAAAAAATATTGGTTTTCTAAACATAGCTCCTTCAGTTTTGGCGATAAAAAGTTTTTTCAAAAATAATTTTGTAGGATTTTTAAAGGGTTATAAGACTGTGAAAACTAAATTCTGTAAGAGCCCTTAGTTTTTAATTGGGGTGGGTTTAAAAGAATAAGGGGGTGTTTGCTCGAAAATAGAGGTTTTAAATAGCTATAGTATCTCGCTAACTGTTCACTTTAATGAAAATCTATGCAGAAGGGAATTTTACTTAATAAATAATAAGCTACAATTTAGTAGTCCATAATTTTTTTCGTATCTCCAGTATTCGTAACTCCAATTTTTCTAAAATTAGGCCTTTTAAATAGGTCAAACTTCTTGGGTGTATTGATAATACGAATATAAAGGGAATGACAGAAAGGTGAAGACCAATTTTTAATTAGTAGGGTAGTTAGGGGGTTGTTTTCACTGATTTTTTCATAGAGAATAGCAGGTACCGACTGTTTTGATCATAAGTCGCTTAATTTTCATGCTAGAGGAGCTTCATATTATTATTTTTTGAAAGGTCTAACAGTATACTTGAAAAAAGATTATTTAAGTTTAATTTAATTTGTGTTACTAAAGATACATTTTTGATATCTACAGTTTTTTTTTATTAAATGCATATTTTTCGAGGTATTCTCAAAAAACCCTCTAAAAAAGACGATTTTTTCGTCGAAAAACTGTTACTTTCAAGCGCGAATAACTCGAAAAACATTAGTTTTACGAAGAAAATTTAAAAAACATTTTTTTCTTAGAATTACTTTTTACATCGATTTACATGGTTAAAATGCAATAAAAAATTCCCGTCCCCGAGATAGGGTGGCAACCACCCCAAGCTTTTAGCGTACAGCGGCATGATATAGAAAATGATTCTTGGATTATTCCCTGTAAAAATTTCAAGTAAATCCATGTTGGACGAAAAAATTGCGAGCCAAAATGCTTCACTACCTCGACTATAGAAGGAGGAGAAACAATCAGTAAATGTTACGAATATAAATACCTGGGTATAAAAATCACGAATGATGGAACACTGGACGGAGCCATTAAAGAACGAAATACTCAGGGCAGGAAAGCAATTCGGCTCCTAAACTCAGTACTCTGGGACAAGCAGATAAACAACCAAAACAAGAAAAAGATCTATAACGCCGTAGTGAAAAACATTATAACATAGAGCTGAGAAGTATGGCATATGAAGGAAAAATCAAAACGAATGTTAGATGGCACCGAAATGGACTTCTGGAGAAGAGCTGCAGGAAGATCAAGAAGAGAACATGTCACCAATGAACGGATACGAGAAATAATGAAGGTCACATATACAATAAATGAGGAAATCAACGAAATACAACTACGATGGTTTGGTCACATACAAAGAATGTATGAAGACAAAATCACAAAACAAGTGCAAAACTAGAAACCGCAAGGTAGAAGAAGAAGAGGTAGACCGAGGAAAAGTTGACAGGCAGGAATAAACAAAGCCATGGATGAAAGAGCTCTGAAAGTAGATCAATGTGCGGACGGAGAGGAGTGGCGAACGTGTATCGGAAGACGGAGAACGTTATAAACCGATAATACAATAATAATGTAAAAGTACCAGCCTTTTAAATCCTAAAGTCTAGGGATGGCGGTTGTTGAACAAAAAACCGGTTTTCGGTTATACCGTTTTTTTACTTACGGTTTAACCTGACGGTTATAACCGGTCAAAAACCTGGTTGTCCCAAAAACCGGTTTTCGTTTTTTTAATCAAAAGCAAATACTCAATAGGTTATAATGTTACATTTATATTGCACTTTAGTTTGCTCAATTTTCCTCCTGAAAAATTCCCCAACCAATTCAACCTATAAAAATTTTCCCAGGCGCTTTCAAATTACCCTAAAAATGGGCGAAAGTACCCCAATCTCTGATTCGTCGCTCGTTGTAGACGGCATCGGCGTATATTGCGTTGTCAATAATTGGGATATTCCCAAAAGTGATGATCCTATCGATCTACCGAAATGTCCCTTGGATCTATCAAGTTTAAAAATATATCCAAATGACTTATATTTTACTTAAAAATAAATTCGATAAACCAATTCATTATTTACTTCTCTATTGCCATCAAAAAATTTCAGTAGGTAATATTAAATAACTATTAAATTACATAAATACATAACTATAATACATAACTATTAAATAACTATTAAATTATAAATAACTATTAAATTTTATTTTTAACACGCATAATTAACAAGTAAAAAACAACGATATATTTTTGAAATAAGCCCCGGTTACCCAGCAAAATCTTAAAATTAAATGCTTCGATTTTAGGCACTTATCAACTACAAAAATAATAATAATTATCAGTTTTCAAGCCACGAACTCGAATATGCGTATGTTCGCATTTTTCAAATTTTAAATCGCTTATAACTCAAAAACTGTAAACTTGTCAGAAAAATGAAAACAAACTTTTTTATTTAGTATTACCCGAAAAACCTGAAAAAATATTTTCCCGTGCAAAATAGAAAATTGTTGAAATAGAACCTGCCGCATCGGCATTAAAATTGGATGGACGCATAATAACATCAACGAATTGAACGAATATAATATAGCTCATAGAAGAAGCTTTTATATGAAACAGATGGTCACGTTTATAAGGAGGCTTGTTGACGAGGGATGTTACGGCCGCAGAGCAGGCGGTGGTGAAATGACGGTGACTACGGACGTTGTCAGATCTATGCACCTCCATAGCACCTACTCAGTTGGAACGCAAAATCCTATGCTAAAACGTTACAGGGCCGTAAACTTCTACTCACTATATTATATTCTTTGATACATTTTAAAAAGAACGGTCTAAATTTAAGACAGAACCGACTACTCTTCATAATTTTGAAAAAAAAATGTTTAAACTTTAATTCAAGCACTTGGCTATTTCAGATATATTAATATACATAAATATAAGTTTTTAAACTTCGAAAATGCGTATTATCGCATTTTTCAGATTTTAAATCGCCCTTAACTCGAAATCTATCAACTTTTGAGAAAAATGACAACATACCTTTCTTGTTAGAATGGCCCAAAAAACCTAAAAAAATATTTTCCGGAGCAAAAAGGGTGATATTTTGAATTTCTTAAAAAAAATTTTTAAACAATTTCTGACCAAAAATTTCGCTTTGCTCACTTCATATTTTCATTTCTGAATAGGAATCCGCAGAGAAACCGAACCATAATTTTTTTTAGACGGAAGCGGCATCACATCATGGACTAAATGTTTCCTGCTAACATTACATTGTAATGGCCTTGATAAAATTACTGTCTAAACAATTTGGCAACAGGGCCAATTGAGCCAATGGGTGTAAGGACAGAATAGTGTTCAGGTTTCTACATTATTACAGAGTCATCATGTAGAAATCTACAATTAAGTTGAAAATGTTACCACAGTAACATGCTACAGTACAGCCATCTCTGGGATCAGAAACAAATTAATTAAGGGTTCATATCAACCTTAAGACGTTCGTATAACACATACCTTTTATATCCTAAGAATTATTTATTGTTTAAAAATTACATAATGGTGGTTCCTAATCGGTTTTCGGTATTCAAATTTCTTGCAAACAAGAGTCTCAAGTCTCAAGTACGCAAGTATAAACAATTTTTTAAATGATGGTTGGAATATCAATTTCAAGCAGATCACTTACTTTTTTATGTAAATATATTATCATCTAAATCTAAAAATAACTATTCCCAAAATTGTTTCATAAAAGCTGATGTCACACTTTCGTCCAGTTCTCTATTAGTAAATAAAAGTTGAATTATGGTTGTTTTGTTTGGGTTAATTACTTCGCATATTATTTATAATACATATGATTGAGATCGAAAATAGATAGAAATTTCTTCATTTTTCTCTAAATAAATTTTTTTTCCACAGGTAACTTATTCGGTTTTTCACCGGTAATTACTTTAAAAAGAAAAAACCGGTTATAACCGGGACAAAAAACAACCGGTAAAACCGGTTGTTTCGAATTAAAAAAACCGGTTTTAGGTTATAACCGGTAGGTCTTTAGCATCCCTAAGTCGATTAATTTAGTTTGCAGTCAATACTAACAAAGTTATTCAAATTGTTTATAACCCAAAAATGACTATTTTACTAAAATATTTTCGGAATGATAAAAATGACTTTTTCTTATTTTTTTTGAAAACTTTGAAAACATAAGAACTCTGTTTTCATGTGGTTTCCACAAAATTGCTGTATGGGTCATTCCACGAACATACGCCTGTTTTGGATTACTTCGACAACGAATATTTTACTGTGCAACATAAGAAGTACGAAAGTAAATGGCGCCAATAATTATTCCAATAAACAACAATGTAATTTGCAATTTACTTTCGTTCTTCTTATTTTGCACAGTAAAATATTCGTTGCCGAAGTAACCCAAAACAGGCGTATGTTCGTAGAATAGGGTATATCATTATTATTTTATGAAGAAAAGCATGCTTCATCATTGCAAAGAAAAGGCTTTTTTTATAAACAAATTGAATAAAATGTAAACTAATTGACGAATCGCCTTGAAATTTTTTGTGTATTATCTGGACTGGACATGGACTGTTTGACCCAATATTTCATGTAATATCAGTCTTAAATTTATTTTTGCAAAAATTATAGCAAATTTTTTATTTTCGAAATTTAAGTTTTATTTTGTAATTTCCGAAGCAACAAATAATCGTACGAAAATTCAAAAACTGCCATTTTAAACCTTTGTTCATCTACTAAAAATGAATACTCTATCTGATATAAAATATTTAATTACTTGTTTTTACCTGTAGCGATTTAAACGAAAAAACTGCCATTTTTGACAGACTGTAACGGACATTTTTGTATTTATAATGTAATAGGTATATTTATAGTGTCCAAAAAATCCATTTGAAACCTGGCCGGTCAAGTGTTCCGAACGTATATTTTTGATATATTTCCCTGGAGTACAATGTGTCTCCGGTTATCCATTTCTTTTCTCTTTTTTTCATCCCTATAATTTCGTTTGCAGTTTTTGCATAATGTCTTTGTGGTTCTTCCATATTTCTTCCACTGTTTCCTCATGTTGGGACAGTGCTGTTCAGTTTAATTTCAGTCTTTTTGTGAATTCGATTCTTGTGTTTTATTGTTTAAGAACTTCGACATTGTATCTTCTTCTTGTGTTTACTTTCCGGTTTTTGTCTTTGACTAATTTCATCTTTATTTTGGCCCTTACTCGCATGTAATATTTAGTATTCGCCATAAGTGTCTCTACTTGACCTTGTCCAACGCCTTACGATAATCTATAAAGCATATGTACAGTGGAATATTGAATTCCCTAGATTTTTCGATTATCTGTCTTATATTCAACAGGTGTTCTCGAGTACCTCTACTTTTGGTAAATCCAGTTTGCTCTTGTGGAATTTCTCTTTGAAAGAATGTTTTTATTCTCTCATTGATTATATGTAGCATTATTTTAATTTTAATGGCATGTGATATAAGAGAAATAGTTCTATAATTGTCGCATTTATGGAAGCTGCCTTTTTTATGAATTGTTGTTATTGTAGATTTTGTCCAGTCTTTAGGCCATTGTTTAGAATGCCATATTTGGTTACAGAGTCGATGAAGTAATTTTACGCCAGTTTCTTCTGTGGCTTTGAGTATTTCTGCTGTTATCGTATCTGGACCTGGTGCTTTATTATATTTGAGCTAAATGATCGCTAGTCTTACTTCATTTTCAAGTATATCAGGTTCTTCTTTTACCTCGTCAAAGATTTGGTTAACAGGTTCTTGGCGTTGATCATCTTTATATAGGTCCCTGCAATACGATCTCCATGTCTCTGCTATATCTTCTCTGATTGTTCTCAGAGTTCCAGTGTTGTCTTCAATGGCCCAAGTTCTGGCTTTGAAGTATCTTGTTAAGTAGCGTATTTTTCTAAATAGATCTCTCGGCTGATTATTCTGATCATGTCTCTCAATTTCTTTGCATATGCTTTGATAGTACAGTTTTTTATCTGCCTTGCATCTTCGCTTTACTTCTTTATTGAGGTTTCTTAAACTAGCTTTTTCCCTTTCACTATGCATACCACTTTGACAAAGATTTCTTCTATTCTCAATGATTTGAAAGGTTTCATCTGTTATCCAGTGTTTCCGTTGCACAGGAATATTTATCTTTGGATGATCAATTGGTGTTGTTACACAATTTTTAAAGGTCTCCCATATTTCTTGTGATGTTCCGTTACGAATAGAGGGCATTATTTTATGTACTTCCTGGAGAAGGTCGTCCTGCTTTCTTAGTTATATCTAATGATCTATCGGATTCTATCTATGATAAAGGTAGTGACATCATAATTGTTATATTATAGTATGAGAATAGAAAAATTATATAATTAAAAATATTGTAATAAAGAATTATATCTATATATCTATAAGCGAGGTTCCTATAGCCTCTGCTGCTTCTCGCATTTCGACCGCCTTTTTTTCTGTTCATCCATCCGTCTTCTTTTATGGCTCTATCTCTCATGATGTGCTGTACATGTTCTTCCCAGGTAACTCAAGGCCTTCCCCTTCTTCTTCTTCTTTGTTGTGGTATATAATTTAAAGCTTTCTTTGGCCATCTACCTTCATTCGTTCGTTTGACGTGACCATACCACACTAGTTGCCTCGTTTCAATTCTATCTACTCTGGAATATAGAGTTTTTGTCCTCCTTCTAATATCTTCATTCCTGATGCGATCTTTTTTAAATATACCACACGCTCTCCTTAGATAATCCATTTCTACTACCTACTTCTATTCTCTTTCTATCTTTTTTCGTGATCTGCCAAACTTCTGCCCCATAAGTCATAATAGGCTCTACCAAGGTACGATAGATCGTCGTTTTTGTCTTATCTTTTTAAACCATAGCTGAGAGCTTAGAATGTTTACCGCTATTTTGCCCTGCTGTGTTCTGTTTTCGATGTCTCTTTTGCCTTCTTTAGATATTATAGACCCGAGATATATATATTCTTTAAATGTGTTTGTGGTTCTAATTTCTAAATCTGGATCTTCTAATCAAGAATTAAGAATTAAATTCTAACACTTCTATAATATGTTACAATTGAGCAATTAGACCACCAGTTTCGGCAACTGGTTATGGTAAATTCATCAATTTTAATGAACATACTTTTTAATTTTTTTTATTTTTGTAATAAAAAAATACATTGTTAATTATACAAAGAGAACATCATTAATCTGTCACAGCAATAATTGTTTTAACATACTACAATAATCATTTATAAAAATATCCGAAGTCTAAATACCAACATTTGAGGTGGCAACAGCGTAGTAGAAGCCATGAGGACATAAACTGAAATATACGGATTTTGCGACAACCTTAAACTGAATAAATATATATTTGGACGTCACCAAAACCGTTAAAGTGATTTTAGATATACAGCAAGCGAACGTGGCGCGCCTGACGGCAACTGCTCCAAGTAATGTGTATATTATTATACAGATAACGTGTCTGAGGACATCCGGCCAATATTTTGTTCAGACATTGTAGGAAGTGGTACCTTTCACCTGCGATAAATTTTAGAGAAAATCCTCGTGGCAACCGTATATCGGAGTCCACGAAGACCTGGACGCCACGAGAGACTACAGTTTAACATGGGGGGACGTCATGAGAGGCTAAAAATAAATATATATATATATATATATATATATATATATATATATATATATATATATATATATATATAACAATTTTATATATATATATATATATATATATATATATATATAATTTATACAGGGAGGGGCTAAATTATGGAAAAAATGGAGAGAATTGAACACCCCTTAAAATGGGGTGTCACACGACCCCTATTCCTATTTAAAAAAAATCATCGATTACGTCATCACGCTCTGGTGGATGACGTCACTAATATGAAATATCTGCCACAACATTGTAATTTAAAAATAAAAATCGACCTGTTTCGGGATTTTTCTTCAAAGTCGTCGATTTTAGAAAAAATGAATTTATTCCATAATTTAGCCCCTCTCCGTATATATTATATAATAAAAGAAAAATTTCTATAAAAGTGCGACTTTTACTCTATAAGTTTGCTTACAATTGCAGTAATTTGAATTTTGTGATTCATTGTTTATCAAATCATTTTTATGTCTTAGATTTTATATTTATATGAATAAAAAATATAAAGTTTTTTTCAATTACAAATTTAAGAAGATTTTTTAAAATGTACCTATAGAGTAACTATTTATACGAATTTTCTATTAAAAAACATTCCATGTGAGAAGAACTCATTTGGAAAGTATGTACAACGGCTACTATTAAGTGGAGACATTTTTTACTTTTTTGTAAAAAGTACATGTAAACATCTATTTGTAAGCTAATTTTTGAAGTATCCGAATAGCTCTTTTCTTCTAAGAGCTGTAAATAAGAACACTGCTTTGAAGGTTTATTTAATTAAAAATATCAAGCGCACTAAAATTAAAAAAAAAAGAAACAAAACAAAATTAACAACAAAACGAAACTATTCAATAGTGAGTATGTCCATATCTTGCAGCAACGACTTCTCGCAATCTGTTTGGCATCGAATAAAGGTGTGTTAATATTGCCTGGGGAATAGTCCGATATTCCTCTACCAAGGCCATAACTGTACCAAATTTTCTGGAGGCCTGGGATAACGGCGAATAGCTTTTTTTAATTCATCCCATAAATGCTTAACAGGATTGGGCTGCATGCGGGCCATTCTAATCTTATCAATCCAACCTCTATTTTATGAGTCAATCAGTGTTTTACTTACAAAAAATGATACAGCTCTTACAAGAAAAGAGATATTCGGATAATTCAAAAGACAAAATTTTAGTGATGTCTCTGGAATAATATGACAGGACTATGACACAAAATGAGCCCTTCCGTTTTTCCACAGAACTTTTTAAAGTTAGTAGAAAATACAACGCTTCCATTCACCCCTGTATAATGCCATGCAAGCAAATTTTTTTGTTACCGGAAAAATACGAAACGATATCAATATATGTATCTACAAATTGGTGCAAGAATCTTAAAAATCGGAGCACAAATAATAAAGTTATAAACTATTAAACTTAATCAAAAATTTTGTGTGGCCGAATTTTGTGCCGGTGGGTGTAGTAATAATATAGTTATTACAATTTTTTATCAATTATTACATACATAACATTGTAGTTGTTCACCTAAAATAGAGTAAAAAAATTTTTTTGAAAACATTTTTTTTAAACAAACTAAATTGTTTATTAAATAATTTATAAATCAACAGACTCCATATTTGTAAAGTACGCTAAAAGTACATACAAATTAAAATAAAAAACATTAAAATCCATTGGTTGGTTCCCAAGTTACAAAAAATTGTAGGATTTTGAAGTTGATATTTCAATTTTAGGTCGCACGGATTTTATGCTTCTACTTCGTCGGTAGCAAGCGGGTCGCGTTTGTACTTCATTTTTGAAGCTTTATTGACGACTCCCTTAAAGAGCAAATAAATCCAAAAAATTTTCTGAATACTTCGTGTCTTTGAAAGTGGAAGAGCGCTACTTTCGATTCTTATTTATCATAAACAAATTAGCTGTGGATTTAAAAAAAAAATGTTGCTAACTTTGGCCCTAATTGACTTAGGCTAACTTATTTTTTCCTAAGTTCGTATAAAAATGCCATCTTTTAGAATGTGCAAAAAAATGTTTGTATCGGCTATAACAAGAAAGTTATTCAAATTGTTTATAAGGACAAATTGGCGAGACTTTTGCATAATTATTTATGACTAATAAATGCTCTCTTTATTAAAATTTTTAAACAGGTTTGAAAGTTTAGCTTATGCTCTTTCATTTGACATCTGCAGAATGGTTCTAACATTCTGTTTTTCTGACTTATGTTATTGCAAAAAAAGCTCTCTGGGATAAACAATTTGAATAAAATATAAAGAATTGAATGAATCGCTTCGAAATGTTTGTCACGTGTTAAGCACTAACGAACCCTCATTTGTCAAAAATTTCAAAGTTATACACTAATTTTTACAATAGTTATTGCAAAATTAATTTTTTTGAAATTTTGACCTTTTTTCTCAATTCTATTAACGGTAATTATTTAGTGTTGACTCACCGCTCCCACAAGTCTGACAACTGTATATATGGTATCTGCCTTACCTTCTTATCATTTTAAAATTAACAATTAACTGCGCTCGGCTTTAATTTTTGTATTTATCTCATTTAAAAATGTGAAATTTTCACATCAATTTCAAATTATGGCCGCCATTACAGTATGCGCAGATCGCGTACGTATGGATTGATGACAGTTTATTTCTGCAATGTTGCCTAATTTAAAATTTTTTATAATTTCTTGTGCAAAGACGGAAAGTGCTTTATTTTTTTTTTAATTTTATTAATAATTAACAAAACACTCTACACTCTAATACCCGAAAGTTAGGTTTGGACCGAAGGGTTAGGTCTTCCTCCTTTGAGAAATTGTACTGTATAATACATAATATATTAATTTTTTAATTTTATTAATAATTAATATTATATTAATTGCAGACATAAACTGCATATTATATCAATTGCAGACATAAACATTGCAGAAATAAACTGTCATCAATCCATACGTAAGCGATCTGCGCATACTGTAATGGCGGCCATAATTTGAAATTGATGTGAAAATTTCACATTTTTAAATGAGATAAATACAAAAATTAAAGCCGAGCGCAGTTAATTGTTAATTTTAAAATGATAAGAAGGTAAGGCAGATACCATATATACAGTTGTCAGACTTGTGGGAGCGGTGAGTCAACACTAAATAATTACCCTATTAACAATAAATAAGTGTATCAACCTTTGTAATACGTCATTTTATAGGTTTTTTCATGCTCTCGAAGATTTTTTTACTAATGTAACCACAAGATACACTTTTTTCCATTGATTTGAAAAAAAAACGAAAAAAATGCCGTTTTTCGACATTAAATTGTTTATAACTAAAAATGGCCGCCAGATCCTACGCAGGCAATAGTTACAATTTGTTCTCATAGGTATTACCTGTCGAACAAACGCTTCAGTACCCTGGCTGTTCGAGTGTCATGGAAAAAACCTTATTACCCTGGACTATAAAGGCAGAAAATATAGTCACATACATAAAATCTCTTCGCTTGGAATAGATAGGACTAGGACAGAGACTCTCACACTCAGATATTATGTTGAGAAGGGTAACTAACTGGACACCACTATGGCCCAGATGTAGAGGAGGACCTAGAATAAGATAGAATAAGATGGCTAGATGATGTAGAAGAAGACATAAGAGCAATGAATGTTAAAGACTAAAAAGTTCAATGCAAGGACAGGAAGAAATGGAAAAGAGTCATAGTAGAGGATCCGATATAGGGTCGACCTTCACCTATCTGTTTAATGGATAAAAATTATTGGATATGTTATTTAGCATGTTAACAATTACAAAAAACAAGGGTTGTCCGATCTAATTTTGTTCTAACTATAATTAATTAATAATTAAAAAATCACATTGTTTTATAAATTAAAAAAAAATAGATCCGGACACATACTATTTCAGATTTTTTAGTTGATTCTAAACAAAAAGCGTCTTTTGTAATTTTCCTCTAAAGTTGATCGTTTTCGAGTTATAAACAATTTAAAACTGAAAAATAACGAAAGATAACAATTTTCAATGCTCAAAAACACAAGTACAAAATATCACTTTTGTAATCAAGTACATAAATTCAAGCTCAAACATTTTTCTATCAGGTCTCGATAAGACTTTTGGCCATGCTTTATTCTAAAACATATTTTTTTAATGGCTAATGAGGAAGGTTTCTTATGGGGAGACGGGCATTGCATTGACAACTAAAAAACAATGTTTTAGAATGAAATAAGTCAAAAAGACCTATCAATAACTGATAGAGTCAGGTTTGAACTTGAATTTAAGCACTTCGTAATTTCAAAAATTATTTTATACTTATGTTTTTGAGCTTTGAAAATCGTCATCTTTCGTTCTCTTTTCAGTTTTAAATTGTTTATAACTAGAAAACCATCAAGTTTACAAAGAAATTACGAAAGACCTTTTCTTGTTTAGAATGGTATAAAAAATCTGAAATAATATCTGCCCAGGTGGAAATTTTTTTTCATTTTATTAAAAAAATGTAATTTTTTAATAATTATAGGTCTGGATCCCGCGTATGAAAAAAAGTTGATTAATAGCAAGCTAAAAATTTGTTAATAGCTTAAGGGTGTCTAGTCGGACAAACTTTGATATATGGGAACACTGAAACAGGGGAAGTTTTAATTGTGAAACAGGTTAAAAATTTGGAACGGTCAGACCACGAAAACGTCACATGTATTTTGTCCGACAGAACTTCCAATTGATTTGTTACCCTTTCATTAAACTATCATGCAAAAATCAGACTGCTATTTATCACCTGTCATAATTCCTGTCATTTGACATGTTCTACGTGTTCCACTCATTAAAATGCCCATTTAGTGATAAAGAGCAATCTAATTTTTGCATTAGAGTTTAATGATATGGTAACAAATCAATTGGAAGTTCTGTCGGACAAAATACATGTGACTTTTTCGTGGTATGGTCGTTCCAAATTTTTAACCTGTTCCACAATTAAAACTTTCCCTGTTCCAGTGTTCCCATATATCAAAGTTAGTCCGACTAGACGCCCTTAAGCTATTAACAAATTTTCAGCTTGCTATTAATCAACTTTTTTTATACGCGGGATCCAGACCTATTATTAATTAATTATAATTATAGAACAAGATTAGATCGGGCAACCCTTGTTTTTTGTAATTGTTAACATGCTAAATTGCATATCCAATAATTTTTATCCATATAAGGCTCGTTTTCACGCTACGTCTTATTGTACGTTTTGTGTGTCATGTAAAACGTACGTTTTGTGAATAAGCGGATTTAGTTTTTTCGATTCGACAAGACGTAGGTTTTGCTGTTTTCACGCTACATCTTATTGTACGTTTTGTGTGATAGGACAAATCCTATCACACAAAACGTACAATAAGACGTAACGTCACTGTCGCATCACAAAATTGTCACTGACTTGTCATCTATTGTATTTGACTCAGTGCGTTGTATGACAAAGATAGTTTGAAGAAGAACTTTAAGAGCGTAGGCGCCAAATTTCGGGCCAAGGCTTCTTAAATGCATTCATTTTTTCGAATCCTGATAATAAGTATTTTCAAAATATTTAAACGCAGAATGAAAGACTAAATTATTATCGAGGACCGAAAGTCCCTTAGAATAAATAAAAAGTTTCTTTTGAACGAGATAATTGAAATTAAAAATCACACTACATTTTCTCTTAGTTTTTCACACCTGTAACTTATTAAAATAAACATTATAGAAGTTTTCAGGGACTTTCGGCACTGGGTAAGAACGTAATCTGTCACTCTGCGTTTAAATTTTTCAAAAATACTTATTAGTTTTCTCAGGATTTGAAAAAAATGAATCCCATTTAAATAGCATTAGAGCAGAAACTACGTACCTATCCTCTTAAAGAAATTTTTTTGTCAATTGCCCTGATAGATTACTGAATAGATTTGACAATAGAGTCAAAATGTTTAAATTTGCGTTTGCCACATTGCACAAATGTTCACAAGATATAAATTTTTTGACCATTTCTTTAACTTATTTTTGACTGCTTAACTTTATTATTTATACAAATCTTATTTTAGTATTGCTAATAGTAAATTAAAAATATATAGTAAAATCTTAAAACAGCAGAATTTTACTTATTTTGCACTTTTTAACTTTACTATGGGTACTGAAATCTTGGTATTTCGACATAATTAGAGAACATTAAAAATGTTTTTTGTTATTTTATCTACAGTCGGAAAAATGAAAGAATGCC
Organism: Diabrotica virgifera virgifera; assembly: GCF_917563875.1. Classification (NCBI taxonomy): domain Eukaryota; kingdom Metazoa; phylum Arthropoda; class Insecta; order Coleoptera; family Chrysomelidae; genus Diabrotica; species Diabrotica virgifera. The sequence continues at coordinate 134,365,085 of NC_065448.1, forward strand.
CATGAACAATCACATCAAAATTACACCAGGGAAATAAGGCAAAAATATACCATGTTCGGGACACTTGAGCAGCCAGGTTGCAAATGGATTTTTTGGGTACTATATTAGTCCAGAGAAATAAGATTTTTCTCGTGACACATCCCCCTCCAGGCCGAAACCGAATTTTTTGAGTAGTATGGACATCTATATTAATAACCTTTATGTTTCCTGCAGTCGATTTTGATGATATACATAGTTATAAACAAATGAAGATCAAAAAACGGTAAATTTTCGCTTTTTTCGTCTATAACCAAAAAGGTAATCATTTTAAACAAATTTGAGAGTAAGAAACTCATAAATCGTCTAAAAAGTTCGCGTTCGCGTAAATATGGCGTTCGCTAAATATGTCTATCCTTATTGGTTGCTTAGAAAATTGCAAAATAAATCATAAATTTTGAGTTTATATAAATATTCACAACTTATTTAAAAATTAATTTAGAACCTTTTTATTACACCAATTGCTGAGACTTCTAGTGCTTAAAGTATATTAAGTATGGAGAACGGTAAGGGTTTTATACCGATCGAAGATAATTGTTTGGAGGAGGAGCGGAGCGACGACTCCAATTATTGTCTGAGATCGGTTACCCTTAACGTTCGACATGCTTATAACGTTTTTTGCACGATTGATACCATTATAAATTATAAAATTAAACATTTTCGTCATATTGACTAGTTTCATTCATTTTATCAAGATAGATACTTTGGTTGTTAGGTAGTAACTAGGGTGCATAACAACAATGGAGAATTGAGTTTTTATTTAGTTGTCAATAATTTTAAGTACAATTTTGATTATTAGAAATTAAAATATGAGCGAAAGTGAATTTGAAGAAAATGAACGGGCTTGGGGAGAAGGGTGTTCCGCAATTATTCCCGAAAAATCCAAAATCCGTTATCAAAATACCTACCAAAGTTCTAAAAAATGGTGCGAAGGCAAGAATTTAAGAATCGAAGAAAAGACTCTATTGGCATATTTCGTTCAAAGACATATGCTGTTGAAAGCTCCTGGAAGCCTCTGGGCAGAATATTCAATGATTAAATCCACCGTTTTTCTTTATGATGGCATTGATATTTCCAAGTTTTCAACTTTGATCGCGTATTTGAAGAGAAAAAATGTTGGATACTACTAATGTATGCAATTCTGCAGGAGTTTCTGTTAGAAGTGAAACCACAGCCCAAACAAGTGGGATTTCATTAAATAATTTAACAAATTGTACCATAAGTTTCAATATTAATAAATAATTCGTTAGTTTTCTTTATTCTTTCAAAAATAAATTAAAATTAAGAGATTTTTTAACTTGACGGTAAGTAAATTATTTACCGTCGAGTTGGAGTACTTACCGTCGAGTTGGATTACTTACCGTCGAGTTGCTAGTAAATGTCACCTACTGACGTAAAATCTGTCACAGTAAACAGTCAAAAATGATCAATCGTGCAAAAAATTGTATTTTAAATTTTAAAGCAATTCGTCAAATAGTTTAAAAGTTATTCAATTTGTTTATCCCAAATTCACTTTTTTTGCAAAACTATAAGTCAGAAAATTATAAGGTTACGGTAATACTTCTGACAGTTTCTGGAAGAAGAACATTTATACTATTGACTTAGTTTTAAAAAATGACAAAAAGTAATTTTAAACAGTGTAAAATTATTTTGAAAAACACGTCGATTTTTTGCTATAAACAATTAGAATAACTATTTAACCGTGACCCGTAGAAAAATTATTTTTTCATATTTGGAAAGACTGAGTTTTTATACACATTTAGAAAGAAAAATAATTGTCCTAGGACAATTAGGGACGAAGTTAGGCTCCCCTTTTTTTAATTCCTATGTTTTTGCAAAAAAGTATTGCAGTATTTAGAATTATTTTTTGTCATTTTTTTAATTAAATTAATAGCATAAATCTTCTTCTTTCATAAACTATCCAAAGTATTGGTGTAACTTCATCATTTTCTGACTTATAGCGTGCAAACAAAATTAATTTCGGATAAACAAATTAAATACCTTTTAAACTATTTGACCAATTGCTTTGAAATTTAGGGTATGATTTAAACACAAGAAGTCTCAGCATTCCGTGTAATAAGAACGTTCTAAGGTAATTCTTACATAAGTTATGAATATTTATAAAAACTCAAAATTTATGAATTATTTTGCAATTTTCTAAGCAACCAATAAGAATAGACATATTCAGCGAACGCCATATTGAAATTTTTTGACGATTTATGAGTTTCTCACTCTCAAATTTGTTTAACATACTTAAGTTTTGGATGTGGACGAAAAAAGCAAAAATTTAACGTTTTTTGATCTTCATTTGTTTAGAAATATGTATATCATCAAAATCGGCTGCAGGAAACATATAGGTTATTAATATACTATTAACACATAGGTCCATACTACTCAAAACATTTGGTTTCGGCCTGGAGGGGGTTGTATCACCAAGAGGATATTTTTTTCCTTATTTCTCTGAATTATATAGCTAATACATTATAAATACAAAAATGCCCGTCACAGTTCGGACGAGAATTTTAGTTATTAACAAATAAGCGTCAAAAATGGCAGTTTTGTCGTTTAAATCGCTACAGGCAAAAATAGGGTAATTAAATATGTTATTTATAGTGTCCTTCTTTTAGTAGATGAGAAAAGGTTTAAAATGGCAGTTTTTGAATTTTAGTCCGATCCTTTGTTGCTTCGCAAATTTTAAAATAACATTAAAATTTCGAAAATAAAAAATTGCTAAACCTTTTGCGAAAATGACCTTGAAACTTTAATATTGCACGAAAAGTTGAGTCAAACAGTTTATATAACACTCAAAAATTTTTAAGACGATTCGTTAATTAGTTTAAATATTATTCAATTTGTTTATCCCAAAGAGCTTTTTTTGCAATGTTATTGTTCAGAAAATAATAATGATATAGCAATTGTGTGAAAGCCGCGTGAAAGGAGAATAGCTATATTTTCAAAAAATTTAAAAAAAGGTTATTAAAAAGTCATTTTTATCATTCCGAAAACATTTTTCTTAAGTAGGGTCATTTTTGGCTTATAAACAATTTGAATACCTTTGTTAATATTAACTCTACACTAAAACTACTTTGGGATTTGAAAACCTGGTATTTTTACACGAATTTAAAAAAAAAACCGTTTCACCTAGGTTATTCAGGGTCAAAGTTAGCCACTTTTTTTATTTAATTCACAGCTACTTTGTTTATAAAAATTAAGCAACCTAACTCGCGCCATTTTGAAGTTCAAGGTATATAGTTTATGTGTAAAGTTTTACTAAACTTTGAACTTCAATAAAGTGTTTATTAAAGCTTTAAAAATTACGTCCTAACGAAATCGATTCATGGCGGTGGAGGGAAAAATTATTAAAATCCGTGCACTCAAAAAATGAAATTGATTCTTCAAACATATGCTGCAATTAATATCGCCGGAGCGTGTTGATGGATTTTGATCATAATTGTTTTAATTTGTATGTACTCGTAGTCTTGTAGAGTACGTTATGTACACATATCCCCACCTAACATTACAAAATGTTAGGGGGAATCCCCTTTTCACTCAGGGATATGAAAAATATATTACGACCGATTCTAAGACCTACCGAATATACATTCTATAATTTCATAACAATCGGTCAAGCGGTCTCGGAGAAGTATGGCAACTAACAGTTGTGACAGGAGAATTTTATAGATGCAAATATATAGATGGCTATTAAAAAATAGGGGTTGGTGACAGAAGAGTGAAAATTAAGGGTTGTATGTATTTTTTAATTCTACACCATATAAAATTAAGGTAGACAATTTTGTCCAAAAAACTAAAAAGAAATGTCAAGGGGGCAACCCCCCTTATAATTTATGGGCATGAGAAATAGATTACAACCTATTCACATTCCTAAAGGATATACGTGTAAAATTTCATTAAAATCGGTCAAGTCGTTTCGGAGGAGTATGGTAACTAACACTGTTACAGGAGAATGTTATGTATATAGAAGTAACTGTGAATTAAATATTTAAGGTGGCTAACTTTGACCGCAATTAACCTAGGCAAAAATTATTTTTTTGAAAATTCGTGTAAAAAATTTTAAAATCCCAAAGTAGATTTACTCTACAGGCAATATTAACAAAGCTTTTCAAATTGTTTTTAAGCCAAAAATGACTCTACTTCTACTTTAGTAAAATGTTTTCGGAATGATAAAAATTACTTTTTATGGATTTTTTAAATGCTTGAAAAACATAAGTGTTCTTCTTTCATGTACTTTCCACAGAATTGCTGTATCATTATTATTTTCTGGACAATAACATTGCAAAATAAAGCTCTTTTGGATAAACAAATTGAGTGAAATTGACGAATCGTCTTGAAATTTTTTGTGCATGATATGTACTGGTTGTCTCAAATTTTCATGCAATATGAAAGTCTTAAGTTAATTTGCGCAAAAGTTACAGCAAATTTTTTATTTTCGAAATTTTAGTCTTATTTTGCAATTAGCGAAGCAACAAATGATCGGATCAAAATTCAAAAACTGCCATTTTGAACCCTTGCTAACCTACTAAAAGATGAATACTCTAAATAAGATATTTAATTACCCTATTTTTACCTGTAGCGATTTAAACTAAAAAACTGCCATTTTTGACGCGTATTTGTTAATAACTAAAGTTATCGTCCAAACTGTGACGGGTATTTTTGTATTTATAATGTATTAGGTATATAGTACCCAAAAAACTCATTTGCAACCTGGCTGCTCAAGTGTCCCGACAAAAACCTTATTTCTCTGGACTAAATCACTTATTTTGTATTAGCTGTCTTTTTCTATAACAAACGTTTGTTATTTATAGAAAAAGACAGCAAATACTTACAAAATAAGTGATTGATGTGATCGTTCATGGGTATTCTTTTATTTTTCCGACTGTTCAATATTTGTCAAATCCACCACATATTTGTATATTATGGTAAAGTACGATTATGGAGACTTGGTAATAATATGTAAACCGAATAGACAAGGCGAAAACGGCGGGTTCGTTGGGAAAAATATTCCCATGAGATATTTTTGCATAATCACATTCGTGAGACATCCCAGAATAAGGTTCAAGAAGTCGCCCACGTGGAAAGTGGGCAATTTTTTTTAATAATTTTTTTTTATTCAAATTGCAAAAATTAATATTTTTTGCCCGGACTAATTTTTTTTAGGTTTTTTGGATCATTCTCGACAAAAAAGGTATCTTTTAATTTTTCTCTAAAGTTGATCTTTTTCGAGTTATAAGCAATTTAAAATTTGAAAAACGCGAAAATGGCCATTTTTAAGACTTAATAATTCGCTTAAAAATTATTATTATTAAAGTCAGAAAGTGATTAAATCAAATTTTGAAGTCTCCGCTACATGATCCTGAACAAATCTGTGTTATTGATTTACTACTAAGCTGTTATTTTTAATTAATAACAATGAGCGGTTATATCGTATTGGCGCGGTTGTAAATGTGAGTGCGAGTAAGATGCACAATTGGACTGCTGGAATGGCTTCTCTCTCGCACACTTAACCGAGTTATTAAGCCTTGAAAGTCGCCATTTTTCGTTTTTTTTTTCAATTTTAAATTGCTTATAAGTCGAAAACGATCAACTTTAGAGAAAAATTATAAGAGACCATTTTTGTCCAGAATCGTCCAAAAAATTAAAGAAAAAATTGTTCGGGCCAAAAATATTGATTCTTGCAATTTGAATAAAATTTTTTTTTTTTTTTAAATTGGCCTACTTTTCACGTGGGCGACTTCTTGAACCTTATTCTGAGATCTCTCACGAATGTGATTATGCAAGAAAATCTCATGGGAATATTTTTCCCTTCGAACCCGCCGTTTTCGCCTTGTCTAAAAACATATCTGAACACATCACTGGTGATAACAATCGACGATGCATTTATGATTTACATTTTTAAGTATATTTTGAACCATATTAAAAAAGAAGCCACATCTCGATAAAAGATGCTTTATCAAAAAAATATAAAGAGGCAAAAAAGTTTTAAAAACACTGTGTTTAACTAATGGTACCGCAGTAATAGTTTAATTGGAACGTACACAAACATTTGGGGTGTTTAAAGGAACAAAACCCTCATAAAATTTTTATGTAAAAATATTAAAAAAGAAGCCGCAACTCGATAAAAACTGCCTTATCGAAAAAATATTAAGAGGGAAAAAAGTTTTAAAAATATTGAATTAAACTAATGGCACATATAATAATATATTTGGAACGTACACAAAAGTTTGGGGGGGTTTAAGGGAACAAAACCCCCATAAAATTTTTATGGGTTGCACAAATTTCACTATAATTTTTTTTTAAATGTTCTTTCCATAAGAATGCCACGTGTCCATTTTCAACAAAAAATCTCTAATAGTTTTCGATATATTCAAAAAAATCGATTTTCATTTTGTAACTTCAAAGGGCTGTAACTTCTTTTGTGTGCATATTTGTACTAAGGTAAGTAAGGTTCATTCGAACTATTTTTGGTCCCAGAATATGTGGTTTAATTTATGACCTGCATTTTTGTTACACCCTGTATATACAGTGTAACCCCGATAAGTCGGCCTCCGATAACCCGGAACATTTTTTCACTTTGACTGAGTTTTTTACCAAAAAATAAACAATACTGTATACAACTATACGTAATTTAGATGTACTGTGCATATGTGTTTCATGTTTTTGCAATTATATTGCAGTTTATTTATAAGTATACAGTATTTTATCAATTTTTACCATATTATTCGGCTAACATGAATTTTCGATAACCTGGATCGGCCGCGGTCCCGATTAATCCGACTTATCGAGGTTACACTGTACCTACAATACATAGGATTATAACAGTAAATCACTTTAAATTTGCATTGAGTACATTGTATGTTGGCTCGTATTTTATTAGTATTCCAGAACATTAAGGTGTAGAGTCTGTAGAGAAAAGGAAAAATGATTTTTTATTTGGAAGTGACTGCTGAATGAAGACCTTACAACAACCATGCCCAAACAGTCGATCGCGAAACAATTAAAATGAATCAGGGCCTAGTCGAAATATTTCAGACTTCTGAGGCAATGGTGAGACGAATGATATCAGAAAAATGGTAAATCTGGTAATATTAAAAGCATCCAATTTAATATATCTATATACCAGAATAGGCGTTGATACTTTAGCTCTTGCTCCATTCTAGAGTTGATACATTATGTATCATATCATTGAACCATAATATTGAAATCCCACTTTACTCCAGGGTAATAAGCTAGAAATAGACCATGTTCGGGACACTCAAAAATCCAGGTAGCTGACTACTTTTTTAGTTATTATAGACCTATGGGAAGAAAACCTACCTGTTTCCTGCCTAGAGTTCGCGTCCGTTTTTTAATTATTAACAATTAAGTGCAGAAATTGCGATTTTTTCGATTTTTTGCACTCTATTCAAAAGGTAAATAGTTGACATAAAATTACAAAATTTAATTTTTTAGAACATTAAAAAACCTTCAAAATGCTAATTTTTGAAAGTTAAATAGTTAATTTGTTGCTACGCAAACTGCAAAATAAGTGAAAATCGTTATTTGTTAATAACTTTTACCAAAACTGCATTAAAACTTAGGTGTTTCGCCCAAAGTTGAGTATTGTTGTACTTAAAAAACCCTCAAAATTTGAGAACGATCCATTAATTATGTTAAGAGTTATTCTAATTGTTTATCCCAGAGACCTTTATTTTGCAATAACATAAGACAGAAAATATTAACGATAGGGCAATTCTGTGTATGCCAAATGAAAGTAGAAAACTGATGCTATCAAAATGTACTAAAAAAAGATAAAAAAATTATCTAATACATATAGTCAAAAATCCTAATGCCAAATTTGTGAAATTTTGTAGTTTATAAACATTTAGAATAACTTTAAAAATATTGTCCGTAGAAAAAATCATTTTACATATTAGAAAAGCTGGTATTTTACACAAATTTTTAAAAATGTAGTTCAATTGGTGACTAGTCGTGGTAAGTGAAGGGGGAGCTGGGAGCCGACAAATGCACGAGTTCAAAAACTAAAAAAAGGCAATTTAAAACTACTATCATGTTTTATATCTCGGGATCTACTGAATATATTTTGATCGTTCTTTTTTTAATTTGTATATAATTTTTCTGTACATTACCAATAAGCAATTTGTCTAGACATTTATTAATTAATAAACAGCCTAATTCGTGTTAACAATTTTTGAAAAAAATATACTGTTCCCAAAAATCCATGATTTGAATCATACTATCGTTATTAATCATAGAAAAAGTTAAGGTATACTTTAATTAATAAATGATCTTCAATAAATAATTATCTAATACAATTCATTTATTTCTTAAGGAGCACTTTAAATTTTTCTATGATCATTAATAATACTATGATTAAAAAAATTGATTTTTGTAAAAAGTTAGACTGTTTATTAATTAATAAATTTATAAACAAATTGCATATTTTGTAATGTACGTAGAAATTACATACAAATTAAAAAAGAAAGATCAAAATCCATTGAGTTGATCTGGAGATACAGAAAATTATATTCGTTTGAAATTGCTTTTTCGGTATTTTAACTCGGTGGATCTGTAGGTTCCTCCTAGTAATCGTTTGAACTACATTTTTGAAAAATCGTAGAGGGTGCTGTCAAGGTACAATGTTTGTGCAAATTTTTTAAGAAAAAATACAAATGCCATTCTTTAAAATGACATTAATGAGATTCCTTAATTATTATAAACAAATTAGCTGTGAATTAAAAAAAACATATGGCTAACTTTGTTCCAAATTAACCAAACTATATTTTTTTGAAAATTCGTGTTAAAATACAATCTTTTCGAATATATAAAAAGATTGTTTCTACGGACAACATTTTTAAAGTTATTCTAAATGTTTATAAACTACAAAATTTCAAAAATTTGGCATTAGTATTTTTGACCATATTAATTATTTTTTTATTTTTTTTAATACATTTTGATACTATCACTCGTCTACTTTCATTTGGCATACTAAGAATTGCCCTATCTTCATTATTTTCTGTCTTATCTTATTGCAAAATAAAGGTCTCTGGGAAAAACAAATAGAATAACTCTTAAACTAATTAATGGATCAGTCTCAAATTTTGAAGGTTTGTTAAGTACACCAATACCCAACTTTGGGTGAAACACTAAAGTTCTAAGGTAGTTTTAGTAAAAGTTATTAACAAATAACGATTTTCACTTATTTTGCAGTTCGTGTAGCAACAAATTAACATTTTAAGTTTTAAAAATCGGCATTTTGAAGGTTTTTTAATGTTCTAAAAAATTGAATTTTGTAATTTTATGTCAACTATTTGCTTTTGAATGGACTGCAAAAATCGAAAAATTTGCGATTTTTGCACTAAATTGTTAATAATTATAAAACGGACCCGAACTCTAGGACTCTAGGCAGGAAACAGGTAGGTTTTCTTCCTATAGGTATACAAAAACTAAAAACGTAGTCAGCTACCTGGTTCTTTGAGTGTCCCGAGAAAATCCTTATTACCCTGGACTACTTGTATAATAATAAACTTTTTTTTGAAACGTTTATTCAGCAATCTGTTAGCTATAAAAAATTCTAACAATAAGCGTCTTTGGGGTTTGAAGTATAAAAAATTGACGTTAGAGAGGTCAGTCCAATGACTGGACCTCTAGTATGGAACGAAACATGACATTCCGATAATATGCTACATATAAACATACATTTTACGTTAACAAACAAGTTATATAATAACATATAATAATAAACTGCATGTGTTATTATGTTTTTGGGATTTTGTATATTTCCACGTATTTAGGTATTTATTCAGAAGTTGTTTTTAGGACGTATAGACTAAATCATTCGTAATTTTTTTTAAATTGTGTTTGACTAAAAACTAAAAACTTTTTTAAACGTACTTATTATATATCATTTTGTCTTTTCTGAGGCGAAGAAAATAAGCTTGTGGTACGAGGTTGAGTGGTGTAGAGTGGTGCTTGGTTTCCAGTTTTGTATTGCTTCTCTTATTGTGCTCGTTTTGTATAGAGAGATCTTGTAAACAGATCCATTACAAAACGAGTACAATAAAACCAGCCATAGGAATAGCAGCTTGAGTAAGTGTAATTAATATAAACAACGTATTTTTCAACAAAATTTCATACTTTCATACTAGTAAGTTATATTGCGGTTCTTGCAATAAAAATTTGGTCGCAGCTGCTATATAGGATAGAAACGATATTGAAATCCCAATTCATAAAAAAATTAGGGTCATTCGAAATGTGGCTCTACAGACGTATTCTTAAAATTCCTAGGATAACTAAAATCATAAATGAATAAGTATTAAGAAGCATTGGACACTATAGGAAAGTTTTGAAAACAGTTATAATAATAGTACATTTTTTCAAGGTTTTTTGTTGTAAATTTTAAAGAACCGCTTGGATTTACATGATATTTGGCATACGCATAGCTAACATGTCAAAGAAAAAAGTGATATGGTGCCGATGTGTGCTTTTGCCCTGGGGACGATTTTCACCCCATCTCGGGGGTGAAAAATATATGTCCAAGATAAGTCCCGAAATGGATAAACTGACTAATTTTAAGCCACTTTTGTTCTATAGAGTTTTTTCACTAAATCAATACTTTTCGAGTTAGTTTTAAGGTAATGTGTTCATTTTTCAACAAAATAACCACGTTTTTAGACGGTCTTTCCCAAATAACTCAACACGTAAGCATTTTGTCGAAAAAAATATTCCTAGCAAAACTATAGCCGATAAAAAAAGTGAAAAAAACGGTGTATATATTAGGTCTCTATACCTGGCAAAAGAAGAGTTATGGCTAATGAAAAATAGGTTCATATTCGAAAAATTTAAAATAGAATAATTTAATGTGAAATATCCAAACAATGAAGCATTCTTGGGGAAACACATTACAAATGTTTTAAGGTGTTTAAGGAAAGCTTTATTTCTGTTTTTATAAAAAAAATTCTAGCATCAAATGTAAGTAAGTTACGCTCAAAATAAAGTTGTTCCCTTTTGTTTTGAAAAAATAAATCAGGAAGATTACTCCCAATTAGCAACTTAAATGAAATTAATCGTTACCGATTCAAAAGTTACTTTACTTATGTTGTGTTTATATGATCTGTAAGTTTCATCGATTCAAAGTGCTTATTTTTGAAAAAATTTGGTTTTAATATAGAACTTTTAAAAATTTTAATTTTGAAAAAAATGCTTTTTTTAAAGTAACTTAAAAATTGTTAGAGATACCAAAAATCTTAAACAATAAAAAAAGTCGGCTTTACTTTTCTAAATATTTTGTATTTTTTGTTTTTCTGTAAGGCAAAAATTGGCTAAGATTCGGTGTTTCTAAATTTGCATACACTCGTGATAAGTGACTCGTTCAAGCCCTTTTAACTGCAGCTCTTTCAAAAATATGGACTTTGAACCGAAGAAGCTTACAGATCATATGATTAATACATACGCGAGTAAAAAACTTGTGAAGTGGTAACAATTAAGTTCATTTGAAATGCTAATTAGGGGGTGATTTTCCCGATTTCTTACCAAAAAAAAAGGTAATGTTTTTGTACATTTTGTTGTAAAATGTTTTTTTTTTAACAAAAATAAGCATTTTTTAAACACTTTAAAAAAGTTAAAATGAGTTTTCCCCAAAAAAGTGCTTCGTTTTGTGGTTATGGCACGTTAAAATATTCGATTTGGAATTTGACAAATATGAACCTATTTTTCATTAGGTATAACTCTGCTTCTACCAGATATAGTGACCTAATATATACACCATGTTTTTCACTTTTTTACGTGCTATATTTTTGATAAGAATTTTTTTTTGACCAAATACTTACTTCTTAAGTTATTTGCGAAAAACCGACTGAAAACGTGGTTATTTTGTAGAAAAATTAACATATTCACCCGCAAATAACTCGAAAAGTATTAACTTGGTGAAAAAACTTTATAGAGCAAAAATTGCTTAGAATTAGTCATTTTATCCATTTCCGGACTTATTTCAAACATATATTTTTCACCCATAAAAGGGGGAGAAACTCACTCCTAGGGCAAAAGCACACATCGGCACAATATCACTTTTTTTCTTTGACTTGTTAGCTATGTGTACGCCAAATTTCATGGTCAATCCAAGCGGATCTTTAAAATTTAGAGGTTTTGCAATATTTTACATTTAACCTTCGGATGACCAAGGGGGGTAAATTTGAACCCCAGCGTATGTTTTCTTTAATAAATTCAAAAGTATTTTCAATTTTTAACTCATTATATTTTTATTTGACTTCAATATCATTCCAGATATCCCCATATTTTATAATAAAAAAAATCCCCATATTTTATGAATAAATAATTATTCTGAAGTTAATGTTTAGTAAAATACCATCTATTATGTGAAATTCCAAGTAGTTTTACACTGCGCGTTATCAAAATCTATTTTTAGACTGTGGTGCCTGTTATGTACGAATCATGACATTCCTGTCTGCTACAGTTAGTCATTATGTATTATTATTTCCTGGCGTATATTATTATAGTTTCTTAGTATTTTGTGTACATATAAGATATGGCACGCAAATATCTTACTGAGGCCGAGTTACAGGAAATTGTTACTGCTAGCGATTTTTATGATGATATAGAAGATGAAATAGTATCAGAAAACGAGGATGTATTATTAGATGAAGATTTAAATGCTGAAAACATTCATTCCAGGTCATTTTTGACCTGGGGTCATTTTTTACCCCCGTTGGTCATCCGTGTAACAAAAAAGGTTGGTCATCGGAAGTTTAAAGAACATACTATAAGAAAACATCATACCTGAGGCACATACTTCGAAATGATAAATAATCTCCCTTACACGCAATCATGCAAGGAAGAATAGATGGAAAAAAAAGGCGTAGAAAGAGAAAGGAAATCTCGGCTGAGTAATATCAGAGATTGGACTAACCTCAGTGTCTAATAGATATTTCACGTTGCAAAAAAGCAAGCATTCAAAGAAGTGACCGCCACTCTTCGTTAGAACACGGCACGAGAAGAAAAAATTGTTTTTACCCTGAACTCGGCCATATAATATTGTGTTGTTATAATTACAATAAATTGCATTTTATTCAAGTTAAATTAAATCTCAATTACTGAATAATAAAAAGTACCAAATTGTATGATTTCGCAAAAATTATTGCAAATTGTGTGTTCCCACGTTAATCAGTAACTAGTAAATCTTCAAAGGCGTTTTATTGAATTATAATTAAAGTACAATCGTGTGAACGTATCACACAATTAAAACTTAAGCCTTTAATTGCCTACGAGCTGAAATTAGTGTTAGCTAAGAAGACTTAAGAAATAAGAAGTGGTTCTTATTTAGGAAACTTCTTTATTGTGCTTGTAAAATACTATAAACGAAGTTATTAGCGGTAACTATCTGATAATAACAACTTAAAATGTTTCTTTGGTAAAAAAGATCGTTATTATTAGTAATAGACAGGGCGAAAACGGCGGGTTCGTTGAAAAAAATATTCCCATGAGATTTTTTTGCGTAATCACATTTGTAATACACCCCAGAATAAGGTTCAAGAAGTCGCCCACGAAAAAAGTGGTCCAAATTTTTTTTAATAATTTTTTTAATCAAATTGCAAAAATTACTATTTTTGGTCTTGACAAATCTTTTTATGTGTTTTAGACAATTCTGGACAAAAAGGTTTCTTGTAATTTTTCTCTAAAGTTGATGGTTTTCGAGTTATAAGCAATGTAAAATTTGAAAAACGCAAAAATGGCCATTTTTGAGACTTAATAACTCGGTTAAAAATTATTATAATGAAAGTCAGAAAGTGACTAAATCAAAGTTTAAAGCCCCCCTACATGATCCTGAAGAAATTTGTGTCATTAATTTATTACTAAGCTGTTATTTTTAAATATTAAGAATAAGCCGTAAGAGCGTATTGACGTGGCTGTAAACGTGAGTTCGAGTAAGATGCCCCATTGGATTGCCGGAATGGCATCTCTCTCGCACTCACCATAGACGGCCGCCTAATACGTGCTGGCGCTCATTATTATTACTTAAAAATAATAGCTTAGTAATAAAATTATGACAAAAATTTCTTCAGTATCTCGTAGAGGGGGCTTTAAACTTTGATATGGTCACTTTCTGACTTTCATAATACCTAATAACTGTTAACCAATTTATTAAGCCTTGAAAATCGCAATTTTTCGTTTTTTTTTTTCAATTTTAAATTGTTTATAACTCGAAAACGATCAACTTTAGACAAAAAATTACAAGAGACCTTTTTTGTCCAGAATTGTCCAAAAAACCTAACAAAAATTTGTACGGGTCAAAAATAATGATTTTTGCAATTTGATTAAAAAATTTTTTTTTTTAAATTGGACCACTTTTCACGTGGGCGACTTTTTGAACCTTATTCTGGGATGTATCACGAATGTGATTATGCAAATAAATCTCATGGGAATATTTTTTCTAACGAACCCGCCGTTTTCGCCTTGTCTATAATGTTGAAGTCGAAAAACGGAGGAATAAAAAGGTCGTCGTAATACTGGTAGCAAATCAAGCTGTTACGATGATTATTTTTATTATACCACTTACACCGTATAGATGTCCTACATAGAATAAATTAATAATTAGATGTATTATTATTAATAATAAATTAAATTATAATGATACAATATACTGGGTGGTGAATCGTCAAATAGCCCATAGGAAACTCAATGGGAAATTCTAAATTGTTAAATTTCTGCTTCCCTAAATATTTTACATTAAAAGTCATGAGAAACCTTTTGTATAGGACTGGAATCTCTATTAAAAACAAATGTTTGATGAGTTTTACGAATTAAGCATATTCCAAAATTTTCCAAAAATATAATACATTTGCCAAAGTATTATTAGTTCAATCGTTAGATATTTGTTCATTTAAATAGTATATTGTGCAACAAGCGCAGAAAGGTACTAATTTCTCACGAATTTGAAAAGTTGCCGTACGAGCGCAAGCGAGTGCCGCAATTCAAACGAGTGAGAAATTACCTTTCTGCACGTGTTACACATTATACTTTTTCTACAACCGCAGTTTTTGTTAAAAATAAAAATCACAATTTCCAAACGAAGATTATTATAATAATAAATTATAAATTTTAAACTGTATTTAATTAATACTAATCAATTTAAATTCCTTATACCTAAACAAATTACACAGAAATCAGTTAAAAAATTTAATGCACTGACTTAATTTGTTTGATTTTAAACTATTTTTTCTACAACCGTGTTAAAAATGCAATTTTTAGCACTCAATACGAGCGTCAAAAATGCTACTTTAAGGCACTAGTGCTTTAATAGTTATTTTCCTAACAAGTGCAGAAAGTCATTCTTTTCCGCACGCGACTGCAGTTTGCCTAACGACGCGAAGCGGGAGTTCGGCAAGCAGTCGAGTGCGGAAAAGAGACTTTTTCTACAACCACTATTCAAAGTGCACTTTTCTGCACGGTTTTATGTTAGCAAACTTGATATTTTCTCACAGTATAAGATATTTGACATTAGTGTGCAGAAAAGTGACGTTTCTGTGCCGCAAAGTGACGTTTCTGTGCCGCAAAGTTCTTTTCTGCACAGTTGACTACCTCATTCTGAGTAACGTTATATTCTGTTTACATCCGTGGACTACCGCATTCTGAGTAACGTTATATTCTGTTTACATCCGTGGTTAAACTTTAGACAAATATATAACCTATAAGACAATTATTATATTTAACTATAGCATAGAAACTAAATTATGGATGTTACAACTGTTTTATTTTATATAACCAATAATAATAACCAATAATATATATATATATACAAATAACCAAAAAGGATTTAGCAACCTGTGCAAGAGACGTCGAATGAAGTAGGTTTTGTGTAAATCCGTGACTGCATAAATATAATGTCAATAATGTGTAATAATTGTTTAAATTTAAACAAATTAAGGCAGTGCATTAATTTTTTAACTGATTTCTGTGCAATTTATTTAGATATAAGGAATTTAAATTGATTAGTAGGTATTAATTAAATACAGTTTAAAATTTATCACATAGGTACCTATTATAATTAATCGTCGCGTCGTTTGGAAATTGTGATTTTTATTTTTAGGAAAAACTGTGCTTGTAGAAAAAGTATAATGTGAAACACGTGCAGAAAGGTAATTTCTCACTCGTTTGAATTGCGGCACTCGCTTGCGCTCGTACCGCAACTTTTCAAACTCGTGAGAAATTAGTACCTTTCTGCACTTGTTGCACAATATACTATTCTGCAAGAGTTAGGAACAATATTTTTCTAAGAGTCTTTAAAACATTACCAAATCTTAATCAATTAATTTAATTAATATGAAAATACATACAAAAATTAATTCTTTGACAAGGTTGTCAAATTTCGAATATTATGTGAAAATAATTTTATTTCATCGAATTGTCTCGTTAATTTCATTAAAACAGGAACACAATAAGATATATTTGAAATAAATTAGTAAATAATACCTAAATATTAGTTTATTGCATGTATTATAATTATTTTAAGGCCATATTAACATATCTAAATTAACACGCGTGCGGAAAAGTAAAAACCGCGTGCGGGAAAGTAACACGCGTGCGGAAAACTAACACGCGTGCGGAAAAGTGAAACTTTCTAAACTAAAATGCGTGCGCGAAAGTAGACATTTTTGCACGCTCGTAGAAAAAATATTTTTAAGGCACTGCAGTTCGCATTGACCGTATAGACAATTTTGATGTAATGTCAAAAAAATATAAAAATGGAATGTCAGTCACGTTCAAGTAAAAGTTTTTGTAGATATTGTCCTGTAATTACGTTTGTAGAAAAAATATTGTATGATATGCGTGTTAAAAAGTACATTTTTAAGGCACTCGTGTGAATTGCAGAACTCACTATCGCTCATTCTGCAAAATTTCACATGCGTGCCTTAAACGTGTACTTTTAACACTTATATGATAAATAATTATTAAATATATATTACAAATACCTACTTCATTCTACGTATCTTGCTGAGGTTGTTAAATCCTTATTGGTTAATAATTGATGATTATAAAATGTTTATTAAGAATAAAATTGTAAAATAAAACAGTTTTAACATCCATAATTTAATTTCTATTCGATATTTAAGTATAATAATTGTCTTACAAGTTGTATAATTTGTCTACACTTTAACCACAGATGTGTACAGAATATAATATATAACCTTACTCAGAATGAAGTAGTCATTTGTAAAATACCAAATGTGTTCAAAAATAATGTGTTAAAGTAGCGAATTTTGCAGATTTCTCGGACATGAGTTAAATCGGTTATTTTTTTGAAAAGTACTATCAAATCTAATATCTTAAATAAAACCGTTTCATCTAAACATGGTATAATAATTATATTTATGATTTTAATGGTACTGTGATATTTTCTCACAGTATAAGATTTATGGCATTAGTGTGCAGAAAAGTGACGTTTCTGTGCCGGAAAGTTCTTTTCTGTACACTAATGTAATAAATCTTATACTGTGAGAAAATATCAACTTTGTTAACATAAAACTGTGCAGAAAAGTGCACTTTGAATAGTGGTTGTAGAAAAATGTTAATTTTAGGATCTCAAAAAAGATGGATGGATGAAAAAGATGGAAAAAAGTTTGCCACTCCTACCTCCAGGCTTCCCCCTAAAACCCCCATCGAAGAGGGGCGAAAAAAATTAATTTAGCAATAATCTGAATGCCGTACAAAAAATATTTCAAAAAAGAAATGCGGCTCAAATAGTTTTGAACAAAAATGTTTATTAGCACTTTTTGTACATAAAGTACTGTTGTCTCTGAATCAACGCCGGAAGCGACCGGCGATTTTGGACGGCAGTTCCGCACTAGAAATCAATTTTTTAAGTAAAATGTGTATCAACTCGACGGTAAAAATCTTTTGCTTAGAGTGTTTTATCGACAAAAATCAAAATGCGTTATAAATCTGAAAAGGGCAGCTTTCGTATCCAATTTTTGTATTGCATTTTTTGGGCTCCCAAAGTGTTTTATTCGTAGAAAAATATAATGGTATGGTAGCCCAAGCGGGGATTTTTGCAATGTTACTCGAACGCGTCAGATTATGACACGGGGAGAAACTTTGTACCCTGTAAATGTACCCCTACCATATATTGGATCTTAATACAGGGGAGTTCGTTAAGGGGGGTCCTAAAAAAATCTATCCTTACAAAAACTCGAAAACGTCAGATGAAGATAAGGTAATTTAAGTACATCTAAAAAATCTGAAGAGTTGAGCGAGGCGTAAGTAAATGGATGTCACAAAGTTTCGCAAGAAAAAAGCGACTATTTCGAGACATAAACGTCAGATCTAAAGACTAGAAAATACCTGTTCAATATTTTTTTTAAAATTTATCGAATGATACTAAACACGACCCCCCACGGAGAGGAGTGGGGGGTAAATTTAAAATTTTAAATAGAAACCCCGCGATATTTCGTGAAATAAACATCAGCTCGAAAAAGTGCAAAATACACGTATTTAATATTTTTGAAAAATCTATCGAATGACATCAAACACGACCCTCACGTATGTGGGATGGGGGGTTACTTTAAAATATTCAATAGGAACCCCCATTTTTTTATTGCAGGTTTGGATTCCTTACGTAAAATAAGTAACTTTTATTGGAGATATTTTTCCGAATTATGGATAGATGGCGCTATAATCGGAGAAAACAATTATTGGAAATGGAAAATTAAATTAAAAAATGGAAAGTCTTGGAAAATGGAAAACTTTACTTACCTTGTTTTGGTTTTAGGACGTAATCCTTACAACCCAATAGGTTCATATAACGCTTGAGTGACTAAAAATTTAGCATACTTTCCTCCCCTACTATAATATTTGTTTTTAATAGAGATTTCAGTCCTCTACAAATAGTTTCTCATCACTTTTGATGTAAAATAATTACGGAGGCAGGAATTCAAGAATTTAGAATTTTCCATTGAGTTTCCTATTGTCCTTTT
This sequence comes from Diabrotica virgifera virgifera, assembly GCF_917563875.1. Classification (NCBI taxonomy): domain Eukaryota; kingdom Metazoa; phylum Arthropoda; class Insecta; order Coleoptera; family Chrysomelidae; genus Diabrotica; species Diabrotica virgifera. The sequence continues at coordinate 134,384,122 of NC_065448.1, forward strand.
GACGTTTCACCACCCGGTATAAATATGACAAATAGAAGTATTTTGAAAACAGGGAAGTATAATTCCCCTTATAGGCCTTGGGCCCGCATATACAATTATTATTTATGACCACACCGTTGAAACTTTTTGTACTTGTTATTTGGATGGAGTCGGACAAATTTTGAGCTTGGCGCATTATGGTAGTGGGGCGTTTGTCTGTCAAGCGGTGACGAAGTTGTCAATTTTATGCAAGAAAAAAATTTATTACCACATTGGTCATTCTATTTTAATCAATGGATTTTATCATATAAACAACGAAAACAATTTTGTCGGACAAAAATATTGGGGCATATGACGCGTCGGACACGCTAAATATGTCAAATTTATGAAAATAATAAATTTATTACCACATCGATAATTTTAACGGTATCTATCATAAAACCTTTTTACAATAATGTGGTAACCTTGTCGGACAATTTTCACGGGGCATATGCGCAGTCGGACGCGCCGAAGATGTCAATTTCCTGAAATTTTTTTATTTACAACCATTTTTCCGACAACATTAGTAGGTTATAAGTAATTATATTCCTAATCAAAAAATCAAAGCGTCGGACAAAAATATTGGGGCAACTCGACAGTCGGACAAAAAATTTAATTTTTATTAGTAAAGTATACTTTCAAATTATGCTGGGTTCGTGCATCCCTTATCTTTACAACCATTTTTCCGACAAAAGTAGTAGGTTACAAGTAATTATATTCTTAAACAAAAAATGTAATTGTCTGACAAAAATGTTGGGGCAAACGAACAGAAAACTTAATTCTTTTAGGCTATCGACGAGGAGGTATTATCAAAAAAAAATTTAAAACAGTGTTTCTCGGTTACTTTTGAATCGATTTAGCTGAAAATTGGTACACACACTAAGTAAAGCATTTAAAAGTGTATGACGCAGATCGGAACCCAAAATTTTCTTAAAAAATTTTCCGACAAGAGGGAAAATTTTAGAAAAATTGTGATCTGATAATTTGTGTACACACTCCTTGAACAACGACAAACACCGTTCTGTATTTTTTTTTCTCGAATTAAAAAAAATTTTCAGCACATAATGTATCAGGTTATAAGTAGTTATATTTCAAATCAAAAAATCTAAGTGCCCGACATAAATAGTGGGGCACATCCAAAGTCGGATAAAAAATTTAATTTTTATTAATAAACTATACTTTTAAACTATTCTGGGTTCGTGCATCCCTTATCTTTACAACCATTTTTCCGACAAAAGTAGTAGGATACAAGTAATTATACTCTTAAACAAAAAATGTAATTGTCTGACAAAAATTTTGGGGCAAACGAACAGGAAACTTAATTCTTTTAGGCTATGGACGAGGAGGTATTATCCAAAAATATTTTAAAACAGATTTTTTCGGTTATTTTTGAATCGATTTAGCTGAAAATTGGTACACACACTAAGTAAAACATTTAAAAGGGCATGACGTAGAGCTGTACCCAAAATTTTCCCAAAAAGATTTCGGACAAGAGGGAAAATTTTAGAAAAATTGTGATCTGATATTTGCGTACATACTCCTTGAACAACGACAAACATCGTTCTGTAGTTTTTTTTCACGAAATAAAAATAAAATTCCGACACAAGTATCAGGTTATAAGTAGTTATATTCCAAATTAAAAAACCTAAGTGCCCGACAAAAATATTGGGTCAAATCCAAAGTCGGACAAAAAATTTAATTTTTATTATTAAACTGTCTTTTAAACCTTACTGGGTTCGTGCAACCCTTACCTTTAAAACCATTTTTCCGACAACATTAGTAGGTTATAAGTAATTATATTCTTAATAAAAAAATCAAAGTGTCGGACAAAAATATTGGGGCAACTCGACAGTCGGACAAAAAATGTATTTTTATTAGTAAAGTATACTTTCAAATTATGCTGGGTTCGTGCATCCCTTATCTTTACAACCATTTTTCCGACAAAAGTAGTAGGTTACAAGTAATTATATTCTTAAACAAAAAATATAGTTGTCTGACAAAAATGTTGGGGCAAACTAACACAAAACTTAATTCTTTTAGGCTATCGACGAGGAGGTATTATCAAAAAAAAATTTTAAAACAGTGTTTCTCGGTTACTTTTGAATCGATTTAGCTGAAAATTGGTACACACGCTAAGTAAAGCATTTAAAAGGGTATGACGTAGATCGGAACCCAAAATTTTCTTAAAAAATTTCCGACAAGAGGGAAAATTTTAGAAAAATTGTGATCTGATAATTTGTGTACATACTCCTTGAACAACTACAAACATCGTTCTGTAGTTTTTTTTCTCGAAATAAAAAAAAAATTCCGACACAAGTATCAGGTTATAAGTAGTGATATTCCAAATCAAAAAATCTAAGTGTCCGACAAAAATATTGGGTCAAATCCAAAGTCGGACAAAAAATTTAATTTTTATTAATAAACTGTCTTTTAACCCCACTGGGTTCGTGCAACCCTTACCTTTAAAACCATTTTTCCGACAACATTAGTAGGATATAAGTAATTATATTCTTAATCAAAAAATCAAAGTGTCGGACAAAAACATTGGGGCAACTCGACAGTCGGACAAAAAATTTATTTTTATTAGTAAAGTATACTTTCAAATTATGCTGGCTTCGTGCATCCCTTATCTTTACAACCATTTTTCCGACAAAAGTAGTAGGTTACAAGTAATTATATTCTTAAACAAAAAATATAATTGTCTGACAAAAATGTTGGGGCAAACGAACAGAAAACTTAATTCTTTTAGGCTATCGACGAGGAGGTATTATCAAAAAAAAATTTTAAAACAGTGTTTCTCGGTTACTTTTGAATCGATTTAGCTGAAAATTGGTACACACACTAAGTAAAGCATTTAAAAGGGTATGACGTAGATCGGAACCCAAAATTTTCTTAAAAAATTTTCCGACAAGAGGGAAAATTTTAGAAAAATTGTGATCTGATAATTTGTGTACATACTCCTTGAACAACAAACATCGTTCTGTAGTTTTTTTTCTCGAAATAAAAAAAAATTTCCGACACAAGTATCAGGTTATAAGTAGTTATATTCCAAATCAAAAAATCTAAGTGTCCGACAAAAATATTAAGTCAAATCCAAAGTCGGACAAAAAATTTAATTTTTATTAATAAACTGTCTTTTAAACTTTACTGGGTTCGTGCAACCCTTACCTTTAAAACCATTTTTCCGACAACATTAGTAGGTTATAAGTAATTATATTCTTAATCAAAAAATCAAAGTCTCGGACAAAAATATTGGGGCAACTCGACAGTCGGACAAAAAATTTATTTTTATTAGTAAAGTATACTTTCAAATTATGCTGGGTTCGTGCATCCCTTATCTTTACAACCATTTTTCCGACAAAAGTAGTAGGTTACAAGTAATTATATTCTTAAACAAAAAATATAATTGTCTGACAAAAATGTTGGGGCAAACGAACAGAAAACTTAATTCTTTTAGGCTATCGACGAGGAGGTATTATCAAAAAAAAATTTTAAAACAGTGTTTCTCGGTTACTTTTGAATCGATTTAGCTGAAAATTATTACACACACTAAGTAAAGCATTTAAAAGGGTATGACGTAGATCGGAACCCAAAATTTTCTTAAAAAATTTTCCGACAAGAGGGAAAATTTTAGAAAAATTGTGATCTGATAATTTGTGTACATACTCCTTGAACAACGACAAACATCGTTCTGTAGTTTTTTTTTCTCGAAATAAAAAAAATTTCCGACACAAGTATCAGGTTATAAGTAGTTATATTGCAAATCAAAAAATCTAAGTGTCCGACAAAAATATTGGGTCAAATCCAAAGTCGGACAAAAAATTTAATTTTTATTAATAAACTGTCTTTTAAACCTTATTGGGTTCGTGCAACCCTTACCTTTAAAACCATTTTTCCGACAACATTAGTAGGTTATAAGTAATTATATTCTTAATCAAAAAATCGAAGTGTCGGACAAAAATATTGGGGCAACTCGACAGTCGGACAAAAAATTTATTTTTATTAGTAAAATATACTTTCAAATTATGCTGGGTTCGTGCATCCCTTATCTTTACAACCATATTTCAGACAAAAGTAGTAGGTTACAAGTAATTATATTCTTAAACAAAAAATATAATTGTTTGACAAAAATGTTGGGGCAAACGAACAGAAAACTTAATTCTTTTAGGCTATCGACGAGGAGGTATTATCAAAAAAAAATTTTAAAACAGTGTTTCTCGGTTACTTTTGAATCGATTTAGCTGAAAATTGGTACACACACTAAGTAAAGCATTTAAAAGGGTATGACGTAGATCGGAACCCAAAATTATCTTAAAAAATTTTCCGACAAGAGGGAAAATTTTAGAAAAATTGTGATCTGATAATTTGTGTACATACTCCTTGAACAACGACAAACATCGTTCTGTAGTTTTTTTTTGTCGAAATAAAAAAAATTTCCGACACAAGTATCAAGTTATAAGTAGTTATATTCCAAATCAAAAAATCTAAGTGTCCGACAAAAATATTGGGTCAAATCCAAAGTCGGACAAAAAATTTAATTTTTATTAATAAACTGTCTTTTAAACCTTACTGGGTTCGTGCAACCCTTACCTTTAAAACCACTTTTCCGACAACATTAGTAGGTTATAAGTAATTATATTCTTAATCAACAAATCAAAGTGTCGGACAAAAATATTGGGGCAACTCGACAGTCGGACAAAAAATTTATTTTTATTAGTAAAGTATACTTTCAAATTATGCTGGGTTCGTGCATCCCTTATCTTTACAACCATTTTTCCGACAAAAGTAGTAGGTTACAAGTAATTATATTCTTAAACAAAAAATATAGTTGTCTGACAAAAATGTTGGGGCAAACTAACAGAAATCTTAATTCTTTTAGGCTATCGACGAAGAGGTATTATCAAAAAAAAAATTTAAAACAGTGTTTCTCGGTTACTTTTGAATCGATTTAGCTAAAAATTGGTACACACGCTAAGTACTACACTTAAAAGGGCATGACAAAGAATTGTACACAAAATTTTCCAAAAAGATTTTCCGACAAGAGGGAAAATTTCGGAAATTTTTTTTAAAATTTTAGAATGTTCTCTACAAGGCAGAACCCGACATCCGACGCCCTGAAGGGCACTAAGGATTATGAGAAAGAAGAAGAAGAAGGAATGTTCTCTACGTTACGTCCTTATAAATATTATAAGGTGTATTTCTACAAATTTTCAGTTTGATCTATGTAGATCTAACCGAGAAAAATTGTTTATAGTTCGCTTTGGTCTCCTTGATGCTTATTATTTTTTTATATCCCAGAGAACGGCTGTTCCCGTACATGCGAAACTATATTATACAAGAAATTTTCGATTTTCTAAATGTGACTGAATTGAAAAAATTGGGCCAAATCCAATCTTAAAATATAGGAAAAGAAATATATGTCAACCATCCATTTTGGTCCAAGGGTGTGGATTTTACGTCCCATTTAGTGTCTGTTTTTTGTTCTCGTCCCCAAAAATATTACTGAACATTACCTTTCCAAAGCATGGTTAATTTTGAAAATTCTTCTCTTCTTCTTCTTCTTCTTCTTACTTTTATATAGACATTACTCTGTCTGTTTTTCAATGTGCCTCCAGTAAGTTGTCATTCCACCTTTTTCGTGGTCTTCCCACTGATCGTCTTCCTATTGGGGAACCTTCTCTGACCGTCCTTACTACTCTATTTGTTGTCATTCGGCTTATGTGGTCGTTCCATTCTACTCTTCTGCTTTTCACCCCATAGGCGTAACCAGGGGGTGGTTTTGGGGGTTATAACCCCCCTTTTGGATGTACTTTGAGCTCTATACGCTTAACACAATTATTATTCCATACCCCCAGAGACCTTCAAGTAGACGTAACTCCCCCTTAGGATCATCCTGGTTACACCTCTGTTTCACCCAGTTATTAATGTTGTCCACCTTGCATCTCCTTCATATATCTGCACTTCTAGCTCTATCCCACAGCGTCTTACCATCGATTTTTCGCAATGTTTTCATCTCTGCTGTTTCTATAGCATTCTTTTTGTCCTTTCTGTATCAGGTTGTGTTTCTGCCGCGTATGTCATTATTGGTCTGATGACTCTTTTGTAAATTCTGCCTTTCACTTCTTTTCTGATGTTTTTATTTCTCTATATTGTTTCATTCAGGCAACCTGCGGCTCTGTTTGCTTTATTCACCTGATCTTCCACTTTTGTTTCGAGCTTTCCGTAGCTGCATAGTGTGATGCCTAGATATTTAAACTCCATGACTTGTTCTATTATTTGACCCTCCAGCTCTAATTTACACCTTATTAGATCTGCTGTTATAACCATGCATTTAGTCTTTTTTAGGGAAATTTACATGTTAAATTTTCTAGCGGTTATATTAAATTCGTGCAGCATACGTTGTAAATCATCTTCACTTTGAGAGATTAGTATTGCGTCGTCTGCATAGCAGATTATTTTAAGTGGTTTTTCTCCCATTTGGTATTCTTTTTTTGTTCTTACTTTTTTTATTATTTCGTCCATGATCAGGTTGAACAACAGAGGACTCAGGGAATCTCCCTGTTTTATCCCATTGTAATTTTGAAAATTGTATATACCATTCAAAAGTTACCGATCTCAGAAATTTTATTCAATTTCTATTTAAAAAGGGAAAAATGTTTTTTCTCAAAGTTCGCATCACCCCGTGGAATATTCTAGCATCTATAAAATACTAAAATTAAAACCTAACTATAGCCTCATTCCTTCTCAACATTCAGTTTTTTCATTCATTCGTTTATGTTGGATAATAAAAAAGTTAAGGACTTTAATAACTAGCCATGTTTTTCATAGACAAAGTGTGTTTTTAAATGGCAAACTTTAAGGAGTAATTGTGCATGACAAAATAAAGTCAGTTTGCTTTACGAGAAAAACGTATGTCCACAAATGCATCGTTTCCGAGATAAGGGGTGTTGAAGTTTTTCTGACAAACTGACGATTTATTTATTGCTTTAAAACCAGTTGAGATATGCAAATGAAATTTGGTGGGTTTTAAGAGGTAGTTATTGCACATTTTTTAACTACAGTTAAGAATTTAATATTCACCATTGGCGCGCATACGGGTAATATGAGCCGAAAAATACGTAATTTAATATGAAGTCAAAAATGTATAAAAATTAATTTTTTTTAAATTGTACCAAAACGCCCCTTTATTTTTGTCCGACAAGTGATCCAATATGCATTACACATGTAAAAAAACAGTACAAAATAAAAATAACATCTGTGGTAATAAATAAAAAAATTTCAGGAAATTGACATTTTCGGCGCGTCCGACTGCGCATATGCCCCGTGAAAATTGTCCGACAAGGTTACCACATTATTGTAAAAAGGTTTTATGGTAGATACCGTTAAAATTATCCATGTGGTAATAAATTTATTATTTTCATAAATTTTAAGTTATTTTTCGGGTGTAACTTTAATGATATTATGCTAAAAATGATGGTGTATCGCATATTTAAAATGCGTTTATCTCGAAAACGGTTGAGTTTAGGAAGATGAAAGAAGTATACCTTTTTTAAGTAAAACTAATAGGAAAATAAAAATTTTAATGTCAAAATTATACAGAGTGAGGGATAAAAAAAATTGAACGTAATAAATGAGTGCTGAAAGGCATATGTGGCGCCCTCTGGGCAATGCATAATTTTTGGTAAGGAATTTAGATTTCTCGACCCAAGAAACCCCCAAATATAAAATTTCATGTTGTTATCTCATACCTATCAGGAAATATTAAATAATAAATAAAAAAAAAGTTTAACTTTGACACCCTGTATCTCGGCTATTATAAACTTTGTACTAAGGTAAGTTAGCTTAAATCGGCCTATTTTAACCTCAGGAACCTGAGGTTAAGCCATGGCCCATTCTTTACCAAACACCCTGTATGCATAAAAATTACTTCTTCTTTTAATTGTACCAAAACGCCCCATTATTTTTGTCCGACAAGTGATCCAATATGCATTACACATGTAAAAGAACAGTACAAAATAAAAATGACATCTGTGGTAATAAATAAAAAATTTTCAGGAAATTGACATCTTCGGCGCGTCCGACTGCGCATATGCCCCGTGAAAATTGTCCGACAAGGTTACCACATTATTGTAAAAAGGTTTTATGATAGATACCGTTAAAATTACCGATGTGGTAATAAATTTATTATTTTCATAAATTTGACATATTTAGCGTGTCCGACGCGTCATATGCCCCAATGTTTTTGTCCGACAAAATTGTTTTCGTTGTTTATATGATAAAATCCATTGATTAAAATAGAATGACCAATGTGGTAATAAATTTTTTTCTTGCATAAAATTGACAACTTCGTCACCGCTTGACAGACAAACGCCCCACTACCATAATGCGCCAAGCTCAAAATTTGTCCGACTCCTCCCAAATAACAAGTACAAAAAGTTTCAACGGTGTGGTCATAAATAATAATTGTATATGCGGGCCCAAGGCCTATTATACAAGATTAGAAAAAAAGAATAAATTGCGATAGAAAATGTGTTGCTAGAGAGACCTAAGGATTATCATGTTTTCATGAATGCTTTACACTTATTCAATATCAGAATAGCTGCAAGTCCGCCTTAACTTTAGAAACCTACTGAACCGTGGCGGATCTACGACACTGTTCAGTATTAAAGAATTTCAGAATTAAGGAAAAATTTATGAAACATAAAAAATACAATACTTAGCTGACATGAAACTTAAACTACGAACAGGCATTCAACTCAATAAACTCGATAGTTAAGAAAATTAAGGGAACCTATTGCATGCATGTCTGTTATGTAGTTTAAGTTTATCTCTTTTAGACCTTTTGGTTGGTGTTTTATTGGAAGTAGGTACATACTGAAGCACTGCTACTGAATCACCTTCAAAAAACTGAGGAATAGCCACAACAAGCGCTGCTAGAATGTGCTTTTCACGCATGCAAAAAAGAGTGCGGCTAAAAACCTATAGATATACTGACGAAGTAGTAGTTTTTCACGAATAACTTAGACGGTTTACAAAGAATAATGTCAATGTCTCTCATATCAGATATAAGTAGTGAACATGGACTTGATATACATGGACTTGAAATATTAAATACATGGCTTTTGGTTAACATATACATAATCATATAATCAATTGATAGGGTGGACACCTACACATTCATTAGTACCAACATAAACAGCCAATCGAACCTCTCTACGGAAATTAAACAACGCATAGGAAAAGCAAGATCAGCGATCCTAACGATGAAGTCTCTTTTCAAAAGTTATGACTTACAACTTGTGCCAAAATCTGAATTTTCAGATGCTATGTATTTTCGACGCTACGGAGCAGAGGTCTAGACACTTTCTAAAACTTCATAAAGAAAACTCGAGGTGTGGTGTTACATAGGCATTTTAAGAATTTCATGGGTTGATCGTGGGACTAATGCTCAGGTCCTGCGTAGAATGGGCAATAAATGGGAGATTATTAACATAATCAAAGAGCGAAAATTGTGATATATTAGCCATGTTATGAAGAATGAACATAGATAAATATGCGATTCATTCTTCATGGCAAGGTATTTAGAAAGAGAGAACACGGGAGAAGAAAAATATCTGGGCTTCAAAACCTGAGAAAGTGGTTCAATACATCTTCAATTTCTACAGTTGCATCTAAATCTACGATTTCTAATAGCAGAGCATTCAGAATCATGCTGATCGCCAACATTAGGAACGGATAGATACCGTAAGAAGAAGAAGACAATTTGAAACGTTATGGAAAAATCGGATTTATGTCTCTTGAACTCTTTAACTATATGTACTTTAATTAATTATATTCTTTTTTTAATCGTATTGGGGGGATATTTACCTAACCCCCCTCCCCCATCAAATTTTACATCTAGTATTAGTGCTTTTTTGGTATTCTCTTTGTCCTCCATGTTGGAAAGTTCTATGTTTCTTACAATTAAATTTTTTAATAGTCGGTTCCTTTAGTCCAGCCGGGTTAGACGAATAACAGACCTAATCTTGCATTAGGAGCTGCCCCAAATTTTATTTTTCCAATCTTTAGGGAGGGTCAATATTAGTATAAATTTAAAATCTCGACTGAATTCCACTGTTGCGTTAGCCGCCATCTTGATTTTAAATGAGAACCGTTTTTGCTCAATATCTCCGCCATTTTCAATTTTTTGACAAAAAGTGTAGAAACTGAAATTTTTGAAAACGCGATTTTCTATAATTTCATTTATTATAATTTTTTTCGTGCGGCCGATATTTTCCGAGTTATGAGGGGAAAATAGTGACAGTTGGAGCATAATTATTGAATTATCTCGTTTATTATTAGTTTTACAACACATATGTACCTGTACAAAAATGAAAAGAATTAAATTCTACACAATTTTGATGTCTTTCATTTTTTTGCTAAAATTAATATTTATAATTGCTATCTTATAATTAATATATTATAAGGTAGTACGTATGCGGTAATGACGCGAGCGTAAGACCGGATTGATTTTATAGCAATTATTTTTGTTCAATATCTACGCCATTTTCAACTAAAATTGTTCAAAATATAATTTCCTACAATTTCTTTTTAACAATTTTTTTCATGCAGTTGATATTTTCCGAGTTACATGGGAAAATAGTAAAAAGTGGTGGGCGGAACATAATTATTGAATTGAATTTTGTATCCGAGCTGCCCCAAATTTTATAATTATATCCTTTAGGAGAGATCAATAGTAGTGTAAATTTAAAATCTCGACTGAATTCCGCGGTTGCATTAGCCGCCATATTGATTTTAAATGAGAACTGTTGTTGCTTAATATCTCCGCCATTTTCAACTTTTCGACATAAATGGTGGGAAAGAAAATTGTTGGAAATGCAATTTCCTACAATTTCTTTGGCACAATTTTTTTATACGATCAATATTCTCCTAGTTAAGGGGGAAAGTAATGGAAGCGGAGGGGAAGCATAATTATTGAATTGTCTCATTTATTATTAACTTTACGACATAATTGTACATAAACAAAAATAAAGAGAATTATATTTTATACAATTTTTGAAACTTCCAATGAAACATCAACCAAAGTATATAAAAGACATAAAAAGACATTATATATATTAAGTTCACTTAATTTTATTAACTAGCGGGTTTTATTGGTTGAATTTGTCTGTCGATATTTTAAGTTTTATGTCAGCTAATATATCGTGATGTTCCAACAATTTTTTTTAAATTTTGGACCCTGCTGGGGGGAATTTTCCCATTTCCCCCCTTGTAGACCCGCCACTGGTTCTCTCGAAAAATTGTAGTAAATCGTAATTGCAACAACTTCAGTTCTTACACTTTTTGTCGAAAAGTTGAAAATGGCGGAGATATTGAACAAAAACAATTGCTACAAAATCAATCAGGTCTTACGCTCGCACCTTTACCACATACGTACTACCTTAACTATTGATTTTATCAAAAAAATGAACGGCATCAAAATTGTACAAAATTGAATTCTCTTCATTTTTGTATAGGTAAATATTTGTTGTAAAACTAATAATAAACGAGATAATTCAATAATTCAATAATTATGCTACAACTTTCACTATTTTCCCCTCATAACTCGAAAAATATCGACCGCACGAAAAAAATTATAATAAATGAAATTATATAAAATCGAATTTTCAACAATTTCAGTTTTTACACTTTTTGTCAAAAAATTGAAAATGGCGGAGATATTGAGCAAAAACGGTTCTCGTTTAAAATCAAGATGACGGCTAACGCAACGGTGGAATCCGGTGGAGATTTTAAATTTTTACTAATATTGACCCTCCCTAAAGATTAGAAAAATAAAATTTGGGGCAGCTCCTAATGCAAGGTCAAATGCTATCCTGACTGGGCTATTATATATGTATTTAAACAAACTTAGTTCTGTTTTTCCCACAAAAAACTGAAAGTTTTTGTTCCATATGGTGCTTAAGTTAAGCTATTTCTTCGCGTCCATTTTATTTAGCTGCACATGTATGGTAAAGTAGCTAATCCACGTGAAATTTCTTTTCTGGATCTCTATTAATGTTTGCTGTTTGACTTATTTTAGACGACCTGATGATCTGTGTATCATCCCATCCAGAAATAACAAAGTGGAATGGATGACAGATGAGATTTTACAATAATTAATGGACAAACGAAGAGAATCTAAAGGAAAAGATAACCAGGATGGAGAATACAAAAGTCTAAATAGAATAATTCGAAGAAAAATAACTGCAGCAAAAGAGAAGTGGCTGGAAACAAAATGCGTCGAAATAAAAAAACTGCAACAAAGGCACGATTTTTTTAACTTACATAAAAAGGTAAAAGAGTTTACATCAACTACCAAGCGAACAACTTTTCACACCATGCTGAACACGGATGGCAAATTGCTAGAATCAACGGAAAATAAACTGAAAGAGTGGGAAAACTATATTAAAATTCTTTTTCATGACATACGAGAAGAACCAATATTGGAAAATAACAACGAAGGGTCAGCAATTCTGAAATCTGAAATTATGAATGCAACTAACCAACTCAAAACAAATAAAAGCCCAGGTCCAGATGGAATATACCCAGAAACGTTGAAACTAATCAGCGAAGAAAATATCTAAATATTGGTCCTTTTATTCAATCGCATTTATAATACAGGTAAAATACCCCAAGACTGGCTAGAGTCAATATTCATCCCACTACCAAAAAAGCCAAACCCACAACACTGCAATGAGTTCCGTCTGATAAGCCTTATGAGTCATGCAGTAAAAGTCCTGTTAAAAGTCGTACATAATCGTATCTATAGAAAGTGCGAAACAATCATCGGAGACGATCAGTTTGGATTCAGAGCCGGCATGGGAATGAGAGAAGCCCTCTTTAATTTACTAGTTTTCGCGTGAAAATGCTACGACCAACAGAAAGATATATTTATATGCTTTATAGACTTCAAAAAAGCATTTGATATGGTAAGATACGGCCTACTATTAGAACGTTTGCAAGAAGTCGGTTTAGGTGGAAAAGACATCAATTTACTAAAGAACTTGTACTGGAACCAAAACGCCAGAGTTAGAATCGATGGTTCCATATCCGCAGAAGTAGAAATTAGGAGGAGAGTTAGACAGAGATGTGTTCTGTCGCCTCTGCTGTTTAATCTATACTCTGAGTTTCTATTTAAAGAGGCACTGGAGGACTCCAAGGATGGAGTCAAGGTGAATGGCGTAAATATCAACAACATCAGATACGCCGATGATACGGTGTTGATTGCGGATTCCGACTTGGGTCTACAATAGGGTGACCAAATCATAAACTTGAAAAAAACGGGACACATTCAAGGAGTAGTGGCGCACCTAGAATTTTTCTCTGTGGGGAGAGGGTTGGTTGGACGTCGAATTTTTTTTTGTATTGTTTGTGAAAGACATGTTATTTTCCTACGATTTTTGTATATTTTTCATATCATGCCCTGGGGGGTTTAACCCCCAAAACCTCCTGGGTGCGCCACTGCCAAGGAGGGTTTGGAGCGATACCCAAACAGGTAGGGGAAATTAAAACATGGTATTTTAGCTAATTTGGGACCTATAAATCCTTTTCAATTTACTTTTGAATGTGTAATTTACGTACGATCAAGACTGCGAAACAGAAAACTATAAAACTCCGCCAGAATGGCATGGATCAACAACCCGTCAGAACAAAACAGGGAAGAATACAAAATACCGAGAAACAAAGCCAACTCAACAAATAAAAAGAAGAAAAATGACTGGTTTCGCTGGAGGATATTGAAAAAGACAGAGAAAACTATCAAAAGTCAAAGCAGCAAAAAATACGCCCAGCATTAAAACAAGAGGACTAAAAAAGCAAAAAAAGAAAAACCTTGTTTGAGGACAGACAGATCAGTAAAATATGGGAAGAAGATTACGAAAAAATGGTATTCACTGTGAAGGAAATACACTGCGATGAAGAAGTAAGGCCGTACAAGATAACGACGAATAAAAAATTTTCACAGAAGATGAAATAACTGTGGAATAAAATACGGAGGAAGAGAATTACGTAAAGGAATAAACCAGCTAATACAACAAATATGAACAAAACAGACTACCAGCCGATTGGAACGCAGGTATTATAGTAGGTACCTACATATATATAAAAAAGAAGATCTAGAGGAGTGCGAGAATTACAGAGCAATAACTTTATTAAACAACGCATATTATAACATTCTAGAAAATATACGAAACATAAGACCTAAATCATGCACTGAACGAATATTAGGAAAATACCAGAACTGGTTCAGACCGGGGAGGTCTACGATTAATTCCATACATACAGTGGAGCAAATGATTCAACAATCGAGAGAATACAACAGAGAAATGTACCTAATATTCATGGATTTCAAAAGCGCTTTTGATACAACCAATCGGACAAAAATGATGAAGCAGCTAGAAAATGTTGGAACCCCAGAAAGACATATGCTAATAGTGAGCTTAAAGAACACCAGAGCAAGGATCCGTTTCAACGGAACAACTTCTAAGGAGATTAATGTACACAAAGGCGTGAAACAAGGTGACTCTATCTCTCCGGCGGCAGTATTTAATCTGATATTGACAATATCAGATATTGACATAATCTGTAATCATGAGGATGACACACTTGCAAACAAAAACATTATTACAGATCAACTTCAAATAGTAACATATGCAGATGATTCAGTCATCACAGCGAAGACGAAGATAACATTTGAAGTTGGAAAATTACATAAGGAAGCGAAGAGAATAATAGGACTAGATATAAACCACCTCACAGCAAAATACATGGCGATAGGGAAAGATGAGTCAACTCAGAAATATCTAATAACACAGAACCATAAATTTGAAACTGTATCCACCTTTAGCTACTTAGAAGTAAAAATAGGGAAAACCGGAAAAGAGACAACAGAGGAAAGAATTCTGAAGGACAGAAAATCATCTACACGGTATAGAAATCTGAGAAGCAAGACTCTAAATAATATGAACCTATATAAGATCTTAATAAGACTTGGTGTTACATATGGGATGGAAACAACGACGATTAACAAGAAAGAGGAAGATAGCCTTCTGAAATTTGAAGGAAAAATAATGAGAACAATACTGGGCCACAATGTAACAAAAGAGGGAGAAATAAGAATGAAAACAAATGCAGAAATTGAAGAAAAATTAAAGAGAGAAAATATAGTCAGATAAAAAAACTCAACCCAACGCAAATACGGGACATTTAGGCGTCCCGAGATACTTTTTCGGGACTCCGGGACAAATCGTTAAAAAACGGGACAATCCCGTTTTTATGGGACGTTTGGTCACCCTAGTCTACAACGACTCATCTACAAGACCAACTCGACTTGTGAGAAGTTTAGTATGAAAATAAACATTAAAAAAACCAAAGTGATGTCAATCCGAAAAAACCAAAACGTACCTTAACCTTGCACAATAAATGGGCACATTTTAGAATAAGTCAATAGATTTAAGTACTTGGGATGTTCGATCGATAGCAGCCTAAATCGTGATCTAGAGAATAGAACAGGCCAGAAAATCTTTCAAAAAAATCAAAAAACTGCTTTGTGATTCTCGAATAAATCTCGAAATTCGACTACGTTTATCCAAATGCTACGTCTGGTCGACTCTTCTCTATGCAGTTGAGACATGCATGGACCCTTAAAACATCAACCATAAATAAGTTGGAGGCCTTTGAAATGTGGATCTACCGGAGAATGCTCAAAATTTCGTGGACATCGCATACCTCAAACGAAGAAGTGCTGCATAAAATAGGCAAGGCAAGAGAACTTTTCAACGCAGTGAAAGTTAGAAAAACATCTTACCTGGGCCACATACTGAGAAATAATAAGTACCAATATGCTCAACTTATAGTGAAAGGAAAGATCGAGGGAAGGAGAGGACTAGGAAGGAAAAGACTATCGTGGCTCAGAAATATCCGACAATGGACAGGGCTAAATTTTGAATAGCTAATAAGAACAGCTGAAGACAGAGAAGAGTTGGCAATTGTAGTAGCCAACCTCCATTGAGGAGACGGCACTTTAAGAAGAAGAAGATAATGTGTGCTAATTAGTACACCAAACGTTTTCAAATAAAGGGATGAAGTAGGTGATATACTTTCTTTATTCACAAACTTTTAACCGAAAACCGTCCACTATCACAGTGAGCTATTATACCTACATAATGTATTGAAATTTTCTTGTACTCCTTGGCTTAATGCATTTGTTGCATAAATTATTATTCTTTACTTAATGTACCTATTTTTAGATTTAGTAATATTAAGACATATTTCACCACTAACCACGACATTTGAATAATTTGGCATTTAATAATACCTGCCATATAATTAGTAACAATACCTCAAAATATATAAAATTAAAGGACAATAATTAATATGCAGATTAAAATTATCACATTTTTCATTACATGCATCTCTAGGCATAGGATTAAGCTGATGTACACATTTATACCTGTCTGCTAACTTTCTATTTGCTGAAGTGCAATCGGCTACCTCTACATTATTTTTAAGATATTACTCATGATAATTAAACATTACACAAAATTGCTTAATCCGCTTCAGATGTTTTAACAAAGGAATGTTATGTCGAACTTGTTTTTTGTAATTTAACGGCGATAATTATAATTTAGTGTCGAAAAAGTGTTTCAACTGGTTAATTATAACATATTGTAGTTATATATTATATTAAATAGCAAGTATAAATATCAGTAACTTTTTACAATTAAAAATAGTAAAAAAATACTACTAAAATAGAGAGGGGGGGGGGGAACCTTCCATGGAACACCAACCAAAAGTCATAAAAAAGATTAATACCTACTACCTTATTGGGACCGTGTAAGTTCGGCAAAACGACACCTATTTCTACGCTATGCAACTTTTTATTCGCACTTTTAATTATATTGGCCAATTATACTAGTCCTGGTTATTGGATAATTGTCAAGGCCATAGTCCAAAAAAATAATAAGAAAAAATAAGATTCAGGTTATGTTATTAAAACGTAAACAATAAAATTAGTTAGTAAAATGCATTACTGCAAGCAAAATACAATTAATTAAATTTACCTTTATATAATAATTGCATATCATATCAATATTGTGGAGCAACATATAATTTCTCTTTTTCAATGACAGTAGATATGAAATGTACGTCAATTTGACAATTTCAATTGACAATATGAATTATTTAAGACAGTTGCAATATTTCTCCGCTATTCGCGCACGATCGTTTCTCAATTCCCTACCAAGTACTTGCACACCGAGAATATGTGTTAATAGTGTTAAGTTCCCTTAATTTTCCTAATTAGTGAATTTATTGCGTTGAATTTGTCTGTCTGCGATTTAAGGTTTTTTGTAGCGTTCTTAGCCTTTCGGTTCCTAGTTTCCTGCTTCGTCGGTCGTTCCATTCGCCAGGGTGAAGGTTCCTTTCCAACATTGCCTTCGGAATGCCGCCTAGCCAGGATTCTTTCAGCCATTCTCTCTTCCTTCCTTTCCTTGGCATCCATTTTAAAATTTGTTTTGAGAGATCAATTGTCTTCATTAAATTTCATCTATGATAAATGACTTGACTCCCATGATATGTCTGAATTGGTCATTTTGTATTCTTTCGAGCCTTGATTTTCTAGCTGATCTTCTCCAGAAGTCCATTTCTAATGCAAGTAGGCGTCGTTCCAGGGATTTAGTAAGTTGCCATGTTTCTCCCATAGAGCAACTATACTTTTAAAGATGAAGTTAAAGATGAGATGGTTTAAGTTTCATGTCAGCTAATATATTTTTATATTTCAAAAAATTTTTTATTTAGTTTTGGACTTTTGGACCTTCTTGGTGATGGGAAAAATTTCCCCATTTTCCTTCCTAGTCTATCCGTCACTGACGCCAAGGAAGCATTTTCCTTAAGCTTAACTTCTTGGATCGTACCGGAACCAACTTATACAACATCATCATCATCATTTGGCCCTACAACTCTATGTGAGTCTTGGCCGCGTTTACTATTTCCCTCCATTGTTGTCGGTCCTGAGCAGCTATTTCCCATTGCTGTACTCCCATTTTGCGTAGATCGCTGGCTACTGCGTCCTTCCATCTCTTTCTTGGGCGACCAACTGACCTTTTTCCATCGGGCCTTTCCCAGAATGTGGCGTTTAGAAGTCTTTCGTCACTTGATCTTAGTACGTGACCCGCCCATCGTATTCTGTTTGATTTAATGTAGCGTACTATGTTTTCATCTCCGTATATTGTCTGGAGTTCATCATTGTGTCTTCTTCTCCATTCTCCTGTTGTCTCTTCTCTGCAAGGCCCATAGATAGTCCGTAGTATCTTTCTTTCAAGTACCAGTAATTTTGTTGTTTCCCGCTGATTCAGAGTCCATGTTTCGCTTCCATACGTTATTGTGGGACGAATTATTGTCTTATATACTCTTATTTTTGCTGGTCTTGAGAGTATTTTTGATTTAAGTAGGGTCCTTAATGAGTAATATGCCCTGTTTGCTGCAATAATCCTGGCTGCCACGTCGTTTTCATAGTTATTTTCAGATGTTATGATCGCTCCCAGGTACTTAAATTCTTTGACGACTTCAAAATTGTATTCACTAATTGTTACGTTTTGACTAACCCTTGGTCTTGGGTTCTTCGTAACCACCATGTACTTGGTCTTGTCCTCGTTGACCTTAAGACCAACTTCCTTGGCTCCGTTCTCGAATAGGGTGAAAACTTCTTTTGCATCTCTGGTGGATTGTGCAATTGTGTCCACGTAATCCGCAAAGGCTAATAGTATTTTTGATCCTTGGGCGGCAAATCCGTTTGTCAGTTGTGGCTGAGCTTTCCTTACTGCATGTTCCAGTGCGAAGTTAAACAGCAGGGGGGCGAGAGGATCTCCTTGTCTAAGTCCGGTGTCAATGAGGAATTCCTCCGACGTGGTGCTGCCAATTCTGATTCGTGCGGAAGCGTTCTCCGTGCTCACCTTTGATAATCGTACCAGTTTTCCAGGTACTCCCATTTCTACCATGTCTCCCACCATGTCTCCATGTCTCCCACAATGCTTCTCTGCTAACAGAATCGTAAGCTTGTTTGAAGTCCACGAAGATTTTGTGTACATCGCGGTTGAATTCCCAGTTTTTTTCCAACACCTGGCGTAGGACGAAGATCTAGTCTATAGTCGACCTTCCCGGTCTGAATCCGCTTTGGTAGTCGCCTATTATTTCCTCTGCGTATGGAGTTAGTCTTCTAAACAGTATTATGGATATAATCTTGTATGCTGTATTAATTAATGATATTCCTCTATAGTTCCGACATATTTGTTTGTCTCCCTTCTTGTGAATAGGTATTATATGGCTTTCATGCCAGTGTTTCGGTATTTCTTCCCTTTCCCAGACTTCTCTTATAAGATGATATATCTCAAGATGTAGTTTGTCTCCCCCTTTTTTTAGTAGTTCCGCCTGTATGCCGTCTGGGCCTGGGGCTTTATGGTTTTTTAGGGACGAAATTGCGGACTTTACTTCAGCTAGTGTGGGTCCTGGTATTTCAGGTTCGGCTAACTGGTACTGTCTTTGTTGCCCTGTCGTTGTGGGGTTTTCTGTATTAAAGAGTTGCTCAAAATACTTTCTCCATTGGCGGCTTATCTCTTCTTCGTCTGTGAGCAATTGTCCTGCATCGTCTTTTATAAATCTTGGGCTGTTGATCGTGTTGCCCGTCATTGTTTTTATGTCCCTATAAAACTGTCTAGACTGACCGGTTCTGTCAACTTATACAACGGATATTCTTAATTTTCTTCATTTTGTTCTTCTTCCTCCTCCTCTTAATCTACTTTTTAGTCATATATGCCTGTTCATTCTTTGGGATATTGACCGTTTTCAATCTCAGCATGGTTTTCTAACTTTTCCCATTGATCTCTTTTAGCGGGTCGTTTTTCTCTTCCTATTTTTACTACTATATCATCAGTCTCTCAGTTACTCGATTTATGTAGAGGTGCTATTTCGTATATCTGTCCTTAATGCACCAGTTGCTGTGTGATTTCGCCCAATTGGTGATTAAATTCCATTTCTTCTCATTTTCTATTTTTGTTTTTCAGTTAGATATCTTCATTCTGTTGATATCTTCTCTGTTCTGGTCTGCCCCTCTGCACTTTTGTCCAGTAGGTCTTGTATTTCAACGTTAATATTTTTGGCTTAATAATAGATAAGGTCGGTTTCCAATTTAATATTTTCTTTATTAATTTATCTTCTTCTCGTAAATGCCCAAGTCATTTTAACTTCTAAGCCTTTATATCTGACTATATTTTCTTCATTTATGTAGTTTACATCGTTGTTAAATATAATCATCTAAACTATCATTTTTGGTTTTTTTTATCCCAAAATTCCTCTGAGGATCGTCCATTTATTATTCCTAGATTCTCTTCGTCTATTATTATACCTACACATAACCAAACTTATATGGATTCATCTGATATTTACAAATCCACAAGGAAAGAGAAAGTTTTTCCTGTAGCTGGCTATATACCATATACCATATATCGCAAAAAAATCAATTTGCAAGTCTAGCAAATTACCTATACCGTACCGAGCTCTACTATCTGATTGTCTTATCGATTTGTTTATTTTCAAAAAAAAAACCTTTATTCTTCGCAACAATAACAAGTTTTTTCAAAAGAAATAAATATTGCTTTGAAATACATGGTGATTCCATGTAAGTGTGGTTGTGTACATATAGTTAAATCACTCTACTTTTTGGGATATATCATATTGTTCAATCGTTATATTATCTATATCTATATTACAATTTTTCAATGAGATTAACATGGTTCTTTTTGTTTTCATTTCATTCTTCTTCATTTCAATAATCTTTAGTGGTTAGTGTGTAATTTAAGCGTTTTGTCTCTTGTAGTTATTACCATATCGTCAGCATATCCTATACAGTGGAACCTCGATAAGTCGGATTAATCGGAACCGCGGCCGATACGGGTTATCCAATATCCGGGTTAGCCGGAGAATATGGTAAAAATTAATAAAATACGGTATACTTACAGATAAACTCCATTATAATTGCAGACATGAAATACATGTTATATTATATGCACATCTAAATTACGTACAGTTGTAAATACTTATTTCTTGGTAAAAAAATGTGACTCAAAGTGAAAAAATGTTTGTTTTGTCTGATGAAAATCGGTCCGGGTTAGCCGGACTTCCGGGTTATCAGAGGCCGACTTATCGGGGTTCCACTTTAATTTGTATAGAGCTTTGTATGATCATTTTGTTGATTCCAGTTTTTCTAATCGCTCCATCCAGTACCCCAAAAGTATTGTAGACATGCTGTCACCTTGTCGAATTCCGACATGGATAGTTTCTTCATAGATGAAGAACGACTTATTATGTGTCCATAGAGCATGTGTCACATTTTAGCTTTTTAGGGTACGATATAAGTTACGAATATGAAAGTTTTATAACAAATAAACTACATAAATATCAAATAATGAGTGGTACTATACAAAGAGTACTTCCTTTGGTAGTACTATATTATGGGTGTACAGAATAATTCTGAAAATATCGTGGACAGCACACGTCACAAGCAAAGAGGTTCTGAGAAAGATGAATAATAAAATGGAAATCTTAGATGCCATCAAAACAAGAAAATTAGAATATCTCGGACATTTTATACGTGGAGAGAGGTATAACTTGCTCCAATTGATTATGTGGGGAAAGATTCGAGGAAAAAGAAGACAGCACCAATATTGACATATGAAACTGAAACTTCGGCAGTTTGAAAACAGACAGTCAACGTATACAATCTACCGAAATGCAATTTTTAAGAAGAACAAAAGGTTGCAGATTGTGAGATCATATAAGATATGACGACATAAGAGGCAAATTGAATATTTTCTCAATGAATGACAGAGTAAATATAAATTATTTAAAATCGAGAAAACACATTGAAATAAAGAACGAAGACAGCTCAGTCAAACAAGTAGTTAACTACAGACTACGAGGAAGAAGAGACGTGGGTAGGCCCAGATGAAAATGGTTAGAAAGAAAATGGAACAGGTTGTAAGCCTAATCCTTCATGTGTAAAAGACTCGATAGATCAAGTCATAGAAAAAGATATATGAAATGATAGAAATGACTGCAGATCGGAAATGGGAAGACGTAGAAATAGTTACAGCGACATATATTTTAATATGCATGTAATTTTCTATGCAGTCATCCATTAGTTGTTTGTTTCCCGTAGAATGGAAGTTTGTTGCGAACTTTTTGAGACTCAAAATCACATTTGACATTCTCGGTGCTTCTTGTTCTCTAAACTAAGACCTTGAATGGGTTGGGCGTGTTGGTCGCGTGTATATATTGTGCGAGATCTAAGGTCGACAAGGTGCTCTTGCTGTCAGCAAGAAATCAATTTTACCATAATAATAATACAATTATTGCACCTTGCAAAAAGGATATTTGAAATTGGAAATTGGGTTTGTTGATGCAGAAAGAGACTAGAAAAAATAATAATCAGGTTCGATGTGCTACCTCAAGTTTTGTTAAAGAATGAGTATACTGAACGTTTTTCCTCAAACAGAAGAGAAAAAACAACTAGAAATAAAATATAAAACAGGTAACTCTTCTGTATGCATGTACATTCAGGAATTAGTCCCGAAAATTGATATAAAAAGAATTGTATCTTTCTGTACAGATCAGAAGTATGATTTTTTATATAAAATTATTCCCTAAACTAATTATTGAGATAAGATAATATTTCTGGAATGTCTCTAATAGCCTTGATTAATAGAAAAGTGAAAATATTTACTTATGCAATAAACTACAAGTAAACATCGTGCAGATACGTTTTAAACGTATAAATGTCACTTCCTTACAACACAACGCGTATAAATATATACCTACCTACTTATTGTTAATTTAGAAATCATGTGATAGGTAAATAACAGAGCCGATAAAACGAAGACGATTTTCAAAATTGCTTTCTGGTATTTCAAGGAAAATAATCAAGAAATAATTATAAGGTAACTTCACCTCTGAACCGCAAACTTTCTCGAAAAGAAATTGCTGATTACATATTGTAGGCAAACCAAAATTGACAGGTACTACTTATGAAAGAAGTATGCATTGATGAAGGAAGTGTGGTAGAAATCACTGGGTATAAAGATTAGTTCTTACTCTATTTGTAAAGTAATTGCTACAATATACAGCTTATCCCATACAGCTAAACATTATGGTATACAGCCAAACCATAATGGTTATTTGAATTTTAAATTTGTAATTTTTCAACGATAGGTTGTATTACAAAATATTAAACATGTATTATTCAGGAATATGATTTATTATGTACCGGCTTCATGCTTTGTACAGTGAGAAAACCAAAATTGATGTATTACTAATATTTATTTTTATTTGTGTTTGTTATTTTTCAAGATGAGGACAAGCAAGGAGCTTACGAGATCAATAGTGCCACATCAACTACAGAATAGCAAACACTACTAACGGCTTCCACGGAAACGTCTACGTGTAGACGGCTAATCCTTCAAACACTGGACCATAGCAAACATTAAGCCACAAAGGTTCTTCTCAGAACCAACACTGACAGTAACGACCATAATATTGAGAGCATCACTACATTCAAAGAAGATATTGTGTCATAATCCTGCAAGAGCACGAAATGTGAGGTATTTGTGCATCCAGGTAACCTACAGAGACCTAACTACAGCGAGACCAAAAATATCAGATAATATGAAGCTGATTGCGGGGATACCACAAAATAGGCATGGGAGCGCGGTATTTGTGAGAACTCAAACTATAGTCTCATCTGTGAGAACAACGAATGTAAACGGTATATAGTATAGATTATAACCATTGAGATTGGAAAAACCATAATAACCTCGGTATATAAAGCCACAAACCAGCACTTTATATTTTTATTCCCGCCTAACTTACAATCACATGTTAATCAGCTTAACAGTCACAGTTTACTATAGGGCTACGAAGATTCAGCATGGGCTGAAATGAGTGGTCTCATATCAATCCATGATCCTAAACTTCCACTATCTCTGCATAGCAAAGTTTGAAATGGACCCTACTTCAAGTACTAAAAAATAGCTTAAGAATCTAGTTTTTTTATGATCAGTACAGGTGATTCTGATGATCAGTACAGTACAGTTTTTTGAGACATGTAAATGTACACATGTCTGACAAATTAAATAGTAATCTAAACTTTCTATTTAATATTTCTTTTCGGCGCCGAATTGCTAAACTGGACCCAGTTTGGAGTGGTTTATGATTGTATATATTAATAATATAGGTATGCAAAGTCAGCAGATAGTGTTCTATTTTTTTTTTATAAACAAATTAGCCCTCCGAAGATTTTAACTCTACACCAAAACACTCAAATAAAAATATACCGTAATTTAATTCTGCATAGAGATACTTTTTTCCCGATTTGCTTCGACGAAAATTTTCCTAGGAAAATCCAGGGTTTCCCAACAAAAACTTTTATTTTTAACAAAAATTTTAGGTAAGTAATTATTTCTCAATAAGTAAATAACTTGGCGCCATAAAAGCTTTTTTGATATAATATATTATATTTTCAGAAACCAGTAGAAATTGAACGAATAGTCTAGCAATAATTAAATTGTTAATTAACCATTTACTGTCGCAATTATACCCAACCATAATAATTATGATACACCAGAATAACTATCATTTTAGTATAAAAATGCACTGTACCTTTCTAACTACAGAATTAAAATTGGACTATTTGAGCGGCCTCAAGAATATTTTAAAGTTATAAACAATCTTTTGGCTTGTAAACAAATAGAATATCTCGGAAACTATTAGTTTAAAATAAATTAAGAAAAAGGTAATGGAAAGAACGCGGAAGGAGGCTCCTTTTAACAGAAAAAAGTTTAATTGCGGTGAGTGGTTCTTGAGATGCAACCGGTCAAAATTGACCGGCATTTTCAACGAAATTATAAACAATAGGATGGTAGGATGGTAATTCATTACCCTTTTATTTCGATCCTCTTTCTACATACAAATTTTCATATCTTCAAAATCTCAATCAAAAACTTGGTTGAAGAAAATAGATTCTCAAAGTTCAAAATCGGTATATGTTAAAAAATATATTTTATCGGCTTCCCATGGAGCAATTTCCTTCAATATTTTTAATTTCCAAGTAACTCGAGTAGAGCCACCTAACTAATGCACTACTAAATGCCAAAGATGATTTAGTTTTGTTATAATAAATAAATTTATTTATAACAAAATAAAACACATATTTTTTCCAGTTGTAGAATTTTTCAGAAAAACTTACTAGACGTTTACCTTTTAAAGTTCAAAATTATAGTTGAGTATAATTATTACTTAAACAATCTTTGTTTTTACATTTATTTTAAATGTTTAAATTGTTGTTGTAATAAATAATAGTTATTTATGATATGTGTTAAAAGTACAATTTTAAGGCACGCATGTGAAGGATTTATATGAGTGCCTTAAAAATGTACTTTTAACACATATATCATACAATATTTTTTCTACAAACGCAAGTTCTCTAATTGCGCAAATTGTACTATTAATATTAATGTTAATAATGCCCGGTTGTACCAACCTTAAGTCGAGAATATCATAAGAATTAATATAATATAATTATAATATATTACAATAAGAATACCATAATATAATAATAGATATAATTGATAATAAGGTAAGAATCTAAAATTATGGTGCAACGTAAGTGTAACTCAAGGAAGCCCTATCTATAAGTAGAGCTTAGCTAAGTTGGAGCTTAAGATCTGTTGGTGCAACCAGGCATTAATGAAATATAAATATTTTGACGTTCAATTTCAAAATTTGACATTTCACTTTTAACTGCAGTGCCTTAAAAATCTTAAAGCACCCAGTGCTTTAAAGTGGCATTTTTAAGGCTCTTATGGAAAGCTAAAATTTGCATTTTTAACAGGTTTGTAGAAAAATTAATTTATTATAACAAAACTAAAGCACCTTTGGCATTTAGTAGTGCTTTAGTTAGGTGGCTCTTCTCGAGTTACTTGGGAATAAAAAAAATAAAGAAAATGGGAAGCCAAGAAATAAATTTTTTAACGGATACCGATTTTAAACTTAATTGAGGTTAGGTGGCTCTACTCGAGTTACTTGGAAATTAAAAATATTGAAGGAAATTGCTCCATAGGAAGCCGAGAAAATATATTTTTTAACATATACCGATTTTGAACTTTGAGATTCTATTTTCTTCAACCTAGTTTTTGATTGGGATTTTGGTCTCTCTCTCTCTCTCTCTCTCTCTCTCTCTCTCTCTCTCTCTTGTCGTTTCCTCATTACTGAGGATCGTGATTTCTTCCAATAGTCCTAACAATGTTTCTCCATTGGTCTCTATCATTAGCTGCTCTAAGAGCTTCGCAGAATGAGTTTCCAGCTGAGTGCTTTATTTGGTCAGACCATCTAGTTGGTGATCGTCCTTTTGATCTTCTCCCCGGAACGTTTCCAGAAACAATTAATCTCTCTAAACTGTCGTCACCTCTGCGAACCACATGACCAAAGAATTGCAGAATTCGTTGCAGACATATTGTGGACAGCCTTTGTTTAATATTGAGTTGGTTTAGAAAGGAAACGTTTGTCCTATGAGCTATCCAAGGTATGCGTAGCATTCTTCTTCGGCACCACATCTCAAAGGCATCAATTTTTTGGCGCTCGCATGCGCGAAGAGTCGAATCTCTGCTCCGTATAGAAATATTGAGAATACAAGGGCATTCACCAGTCTCATCTTGATATTTTGAGAGATAGATATGTCTTTCCAAACTTTAGTTAGGCGACTCATCGCATTTTTTGCCATACCAATACGTCTCCGAACTTCTGCTTCACAGTTACCATCGTTAGTTTTACTAGACCCGAGACAGACAAAGGTGTTTATTATCTGGTATTCATGTAACATGTTAGTCAGTTGAATAGTGTCGAATTTGTCGACCATTATTATTTTTGTCTTAGCTTTATTGATTTTCAGACCAACATTGCTTTCGTACTCAACTCTTCGCAGAAAATTAACCATTTATTGCCAATTTGCTGCTATAAGTGTAGTGTCATCAGCAAATCTTAAATTGGAGATTTTCCTACCAGCTACTGTTACTCCACCGGCATATCCTTCTAAAACCATCCTCATGACATGTTCACCATAAATGTTAAATAAGTCAGGTGACAACACGCATCCTTGTCTAACACCTCTCTCGGTCTTGAATTGGTTTGAGAACTTCTGATCTAGTCGTGCTGTCGCTATATTAGACTGGTACAGATTTTTAATAAGTGTCACCAGGTGCATTGGTGAGCCCATTTCTATTAAAAATTGACCACAGATTTATCCAGCTTACACAATCAAATGCTTTTTGCGAGTCAACGAAACATATAATCAGAGGTACTTCAAATTCTCTAGACTTTTCAATGAGTTGTCTCAGGTTCAGGATTTGTTCCCTTGTACCTTTACCCTTTACAAACCCCGCTTGTTCCTGGGGTATTTGGTAATGTAGATAGGTTTTTAATCTGTTTTTGATAATATGCAACAAAATTTTACTATCATGTGTTATTAGTGACAGTGTGCGGTAGTTTTCACATCTGGTAGTAGTTTCTTTTTTATGTAGTGGGATATAAATTAAGATAGACCAAAAAGATGGCCATTTTCCTGAATTCCAAACAGCTACACAGATAGAATGGATGATATGTAATCTTTTGTCACCTAGTAACTGTAGTATTTCACATGGTATTGAATCAATGCCTGGGGATTTATTTCTCTTTAGTGATTTAATTGCATCTTTTGACTTCATCGTGTAAGACAGCAGGTTCTCTAGGGTAGTCAGAAGGCCACTGATTTTCTGCTGATACCTCGTTATTTTTATACAGCTCGCCACAGTATTTTCGCCATGTTTCCAATATTTCATCAGTATCGGTCTTTAAATTACCTTCCTTATCTATTACAGACCACGTTTGAGGTTTAAATTCTCTGGTAAGAAGTTTGACCTTCTGGAATAAGTCCCTCGCTTCATTTCGACAGCCATGTTCCTCTATCTTTCTGCATATTTGAGAGATTTAATGAGCTTTATCTTTGCGGCACTGTTTTTGATTTCTCTCGATAACGCTCTGTATTCATCGTTTGTTCCTTATCTAGTTTTATGTTCTTTTCTGCGTTGAATCACAGTCCACGTATTATCGGATATCCATGGCTTACGGCTAGAGGAAACCGCTGCCTCACAGTCTTTTGCAGCCTCGATTACCTTATCTTTGAGATAGATCCAAGTGCTCTCAGGGTCACTATCTACTTGGTTTAAAGAAAGAGCTTCTTCTAGGTTTTGTTGGAAGTCATTGATTTTTGATGGATTTAGATACATGACTTTTCTCTGGGGTCTTCTTTTGGGGGCTTTAAAACGAAGTCGAACGTTCAATACCAGGAGTTGATGATCGCTTCCACAGTCTGCTCCAGGATATGTTTTACAGTTGATGGACGACGACTTCCATCTTGATCTTATTAGAATGTAGTCTATTTGATTCCTTGTTCGTCCATCTGGGCTGCGCCATGTGTATAATATCCGTGGATGATGTTGATATAACGTGTTTGTAATTGTAAGATGTTGTTCTACACAGAACTCCACTAGACGGTAGCCATTCTCATTTCTCTGTCCCAGTCCATTTTTGCCCAGCACTCCTTCAATATTTTCATTAGATGACCCCACTTTGGCGTTAAAATCTAAAATTATGACGAGTTCTCGATTCGGAATAGCGCGAACAGTTTCTTCGAGACGACTATAGAACCTGTTGATGTCTTCTTCTGGTGCAGCTGTTGTAGGAGCTTATACCTGGACAAGGTCAGGCTAGGCAAGAGATATTCCATGCAAGTCGGACTTGCATAGCATGAGATTTGCATAGCCTTGATGTAAAGCTGCTTTTATGGTTATTATTGGGACCGTAAATTGTTAATTTAATTGTTACTAAACTGTTCGTTCAATTTTCACCGGTTTCTGGAAATATAAGCTATACCAAAAAAGCTTTGATGTCACCAAATTATATAATTATTAATGTGTAATTACTTACCTACCTAAAATTTTAGTTGAAAATAAAAGATTTTGTTGGGAAAACCCGGATTTTCCGAGGAAAGTTTTCGTCAAAGCAAATCATGAAAAAAATATCTCTATGCAGAATTAAATTACGGTGAATTTTTATTTGGGTGTTTTTGGTGTAAAATATTTCCTATGTGAGAATTTTGCATGCTATGTTATTAATATACAGTTAGCACGTAAAGGTTGGAATAAATTCATTTTCTCGAGAATGGACGATTTTGGAAAAAAATCCCAAAACAGGTCAATTTTGATTTTAAAATTCCGACTTACTGGCATATATATCATACTAGTGACGTCACCCATCTGGGCGTGATGACGTCATCGATGATTTTTTTAAATAAGAATAGGGGTCGTGTGATAGCTCATTTGAAAGGTAATGCAATTTTCTATTCAGTAATATAAACATTAACATAATTATTTATACAGGGTTTCCAAAAACAAATTTTTTTAATTAAATTTATTGACGTAAAAAGAAGAATGTGTGTAATTTATTTAATTCAAAATACATTTTACTGTTATCAGAAAACAGGAAAAAATGTTTATTTGGCAAATAAATATTGTTTTTTGCTTTAATTCAATATTAAAACCACCACCCACCAGTCTCGTGACAGTTTGAATATTTAATTTAAGCGAAAAGCAACGATTAATTTTTAAATAAACTTTTTTTTAAGTTTTCTGAGAGCAGCAAAATGTATTTTCAACTAAATAAATTACATACATTCTTCTTTTTATGTCAATAAATTTAAGCCAAAAATTTTTTTTGTGGACACCCTGTATAAATAATTATGTTAATGTTTATATTACTGAATAGAGAATTGAATTACCTTCCAAATGAGCTATCACACGACCCCTATTCTCATTTAAAAAAATCATTGATGAAGTTATTACGACCAGATGGGTGATGTCACTAGTATGATATATATGCCAAAAAGTCGTAATTTAAAAATAAAAATTGACTTGTTTCGGGATTTTTTTCCAAAATCATCCATTCTCGAGAAAATGAATTTATTCCATCCTTTACGTGCTCAC
The DNA here is from genome assembly GCF_917563875.1 of Diabrotica virgifera virgifera. Taxonomy (NCBI): domain Eukaryota; kingdom Metazoa; phylum Arthropoda; class Insecta; order Coleoptera; family Chrysomelidae; genus Diabrotica; species Diabrotica virgifera. The sequence goes on from NC_065448.1 coordinate 134,414,298, forward strand.
TGTATACAATCATAAGACTCGATTCCAGCAATAATATAGCTGGTAAATAAGTTTTCCTTGTTTTTTCCTATTTTGCCCAGAGTAAATGGCAATATGTCAATAAAGACGATAGCAGGACTATAGCGCCTCACACTCTCCGGCCTAACTAGGACAATTATTTTATGGGGGAGTCCTGGGTACTCCCTGTACCCTGGGCCTAGATTCCGTGCACTGTAGATATCTACATGTCGCTTTCTATCGATATTTGAATATCAAAATATTTGAATTTTTAGCTTTAATTGAATTATTTTCTAGTTTTGCTAGGTTATACTCTAATTGATAAACTAGAGCAAAACTAGAAAATAATTCAATTAAAGCTAAAAATTCATATATTTTGATATTCAAATATCGATAGAAAGCGACATGTAGATATCTCCAGTGCACAGAATCTAGGCCCAGGACTCCCTCATTTGCCGATTTTTAATATGTATTGCGCACCAGCGTGTTATCGGAGCATGGAGTATGGTTTTTATGACATTTAGCATTAGGGCGAGGTGGACTGGTTCCTGATCTACTCGAATCAATCTCCCTCACTGTATATCTTATTATTTGTTAGAATTATTTCAAATGTCTTATGAAAAAATACAATACAGTAGAAAAACAAACCAATTTATGTGTTATGGTTCAAGTTAGAAGAGTACTATAATAATAATACATTGATAATGGTTTTAAGTTGTGAGTAGCTATTATTTAATGCATCTCTCGAGAAACACAATGCACTGACTAACCTTTTGAATTTTGCATAGAATTTTCTTTTTTACGGCCATCGTTCTCACGTAAACTATAATAAGTAATGCTTATACTAATTGGTATATTTAGTATCCACTTGGCAATGAATATTCTCAAGAACTTCAAGTACTTATCCGTAAAAAATATTCATTAACGTTGTTTACTCCTTGATTATACACTTTTGCTTACTTACATACCCAATTAGCAGTAACATTGAATGTCACAAAAGTAATAAATGTGTTTAGGTGAATGATTTTTTCTTCAGGAAGCAGTTTAGTGTGACAAGGTTTATTGCATTTTATTTTAAATTGTAACATGTGACATAAGTGCTACTATAGAAAGAAGTATGATTTTTATTTTTAGCACGTAAACAGAAGATGGCATAAATTAATAATTATGAGAACCATAAGGTCACCATTTATTAAACAGAATATAATTTATTATTTATAACAAATAATTTATTGAATAATAAAATCGTAATTAAAATTTGTAACGTTATTAACGGCACAAATTTATTAATTTATATTTAAATAAATATTTTATTTCAATTTCTATTGATTTTATTCATTTCTTTAATTTATGTTTTGTTTTACTAACATAGTTTTGTTCTAAAAGTAGTTGGCGCCCTCGTCTTTTATCAGCTACATGTAATATTATCCTTATTTTACCCTCATTCAAAGGCAACGACTAAGTTAATCATAGTCGTATATAAATTTTCTATGTCAGATTCTATTTGTCAGTTGACAACTCTTGAATTCCATTCCCTTCCGTCATGTCAGTCTCTCCTAAATGGTGAAAGTGGCAATATTTTTATATTGTCTTGTGTTTACTAAAAAGAGTATTTCTCTACAAATATCATTTATATCGCCTAAAAAATATTTCTTGGGGTAAGCACTGTTTAGATTCTATACTTGTACCTGTATAATCCTATACCTGTAAGTTGATTTAATAATGCACCAATATTCATAGTGGTCTTTTTATATTTCCTATTGTTTTGGACTTTACTTTCTATACATAACCTTCTCCAACCCACCTGTCTTTTTAACTGTGTTAAACCTTTTTGCTGTTAGTATCTTTAATTAATTTAAAGTAATTCTGTTAATAATAATTATACTTACTTGATCCTTACCAATTTGCTATTTTATGTAATATTTTTCTTACAACTCTAATTTTGGAAGATATGGCAAGGCATATTTCAAAAGATTTGATGTATCTAATATAAATATGTAGAATTTGTTATTCTGGGTATAATTAATTTCTGTCCCCCTTTCGGGAGGGATCTTCCTGAAGGCTACATCGTCGTAGATGTGTACCCACGTGGAATATACCAAGCAACTAAATAATGCAGCTGTCTTCAAGACCACAATGGCTTGCTGAATGAAGGCATTTAAATGGCAAACATCTAATACCTACCCACGTCATCTAGAACAATCTAAACTTCTAGACTACCTACATCCTACATATCCAGCAAGCAGTAACACTGAATGTCACAAAAGTAATAAATGTGTTTAGGTGAATGATTTTTTATTCAGGAAGCAGTTTAGTGCATTTTATTTTAAATTGTAAAATGTGACATAATCCTTTCAGCACGTACCCACACAATTGTGTGGGTTTGTTTTGAACTGATGTAAAACTGCTAAATAGTAAAATCTAGCGTTCAGTACGAACGACCGTGGTTGTCTAGGTTCAGTGTTGTCTTTGTGCTACCTTACGCGATTGTTGAATTTATTTTGTTTCGACAGTTACAACTTGTCTTGCAACTAAGGGAGGTCGTCAATTCGGTAAGAAATGTAAATAGATTTTTGTTATTAAAACATGTCAATAATAAAATTTAAATGCCTGTAGATTACTAACACATGTTTATTTAAAGCACCTATATATAGATATTTTCAAAAATGATATTAATAATTTTCAAATATCCAATTACATCACTACCAACACAATTGTGTGGGTGATCGTTGTTGTCGTTCTCTCTGTTTGCAGATTTTGACTTTAACATACCAGAAGATATCGAGGAGGTACTGAGCACTATTAATGAAGATTTAGAACTAGATGGCTTTAGTGATGACTCAGATTCTGTTAAGACGTGGAATAAGGAGCCAAATAGCCTTAGAAAAAGCCTCCGAGACAGCCAATTCTCGGATTTTGACCAAGAAGGAGAAGATACTTGTGTGAGAGTTCCCGAATTCACAACAACAACCAATCTTCCCAAAATGACATTGAGGTTCCTGGTACTTCCGGTGTAACTGCAACTCCCATAAAAACTTACAATAATAATATGGGTGGAGTAGATATCTGCGACCAGGAACTTATAGGAATATTATAGAATCTGGATAAAAACCAGAAAGTTCACAGTAAAAGTCATTATTGATTTTTTAGATTTAGCCGTAGTAAATGCTTTGATGGAATACCCGAAGATTGCAGGGCAAATAATATGCCAAAATCGAAAATACGAGATCTTCTTACGTTTAGAATGGAAGTCGGCGAGAGTTTACTAGCGTCACCTAAAAGAAAAAGATCCGATCAAGAAGTGGAAGAATAGGTCGAACAAACAACAAGAAGAAGAGACACAATAAGAAACATAAATCAGGCCACAAAATGATCGAGCTGTACAACCAGCTGAGGATAAAAGGTTATTTTGCAGGCCAGGCGGAACCCATGTTAGATACCTTAAATGTGATGTTTACGTATGTCTCACCACAGACCAGAACTGTTTTTGGAAATTTCATACCAAATAATATGTGTTCTAATGGATTAGTAGTTTGCACAGTTTGCGTAAAATAAAACCCAACCTACACAATTTTGTTGGTATCGTATTTAGAGACACCCTGTATAAAGAATTATTTTACTATTTTTCTGTATTAATTTAGACATAAGAACATAGAGTACAAAGTTTAGAAATATTTGTTGAACATTTTTTGTTTCCGTGCTGAAAGGGATAAGTACTACTATAGAAAGAAGCATAATTTTTATTTTTATCACGTAAACATAAGATGACATAAATTAATCATATGAACAATAAGGTCACCATTTTTTATTAAACAGAATATCAATAATAGGGAACTTGCATAAAATTTTAAATTCCAAAAAAATGGTATAAATCACAACAGAACATAATTTAGAACCTGTATCAAAGATGAAAAAAGTTTTGTTTGTCTTTCGTGTGGCCCCTAAAGACGACTAAAAATTCAACTTATACCAGCCAACCCAAAACGCGTCGTGACGTCACGGGGCTGTATGTTTACATTCTACACCAATTGTATATATAATTTTAAATTAGACATTATTAACGTCAGTAAAAAATACAGATATGTGACGTTAAAAGTGTTTTTGGTCGTTTGAACTATTCATAGAAAATTAGTGCTTTTACAAAATGGTTTTATTTTCAATAGTAAACCTTTTTTCCTTTCCTTCAAAAACTGTATCAAACTCCAATCTTAACAAACTGGTATATATTATTACAACGACATACGATAAATGTTATTAGAATATAAATATTTTTCCTTTAGTCCCTGACGACGAGCTGGGCAAATACCCAAGTAGGTGGAGGCCAATAAACTAAAGAAGAAGAAGAAGAATATACGTAAAGATATCGATAAACGTAACCACATAGTTAAACTCATTTTCTCATTTTTATACAAAACTGAACATTATTATGTAATAAAAAAATGTGCAAGTTCCCTATTATTTATTATTTATAACAAATAATTCAGTGAATAATAAGATCTTAATTAAATTTTTTAACGTTATAAACGGCACATGTTTATTAATTTATATTTAAATAATTACTTTGTTTCAATTTCTATTGAGCTTATTTATTTCTTTACTTTATGTTTTGTTTTACTAACATAGTATTGTTCTAAAAATAGTAAGCGCCCTCGTCTTTTATCAGCTTAATATTTTATCCGTATCTTACCCTCATTCAAAATTCAAAGGCAACGACTAATTTAATAATAGTCGTATATACATTTTCTATGCCGCACTGTATTTAGAGATGGACGAGAAACTAGAAAAGTCTCGAAATCGTCTCGGTCTCGTCCCGATTTCGAGACGGGACAGAGACGATTCTAGCACTTTTGAAGTATGATCGAGATTGAGACAATACATCATTAGAGGGTCTTTAAATCACGAAATCTCGAAATTTATATTATTAAATTTGAAGTTTGGTCGATCGGATAGCTCAGTGCGACTAGCGGCTGACCCGCACTTCACTTCGCTGTGAGGTACGAGAGTTCAAGCCCAAGCCAGGCCATCGGAAAAACAAAAAGGCTAACGCGTCAGTATAAAATTCTAAATATGAATCTGGCGCTTAGACTGCAATATGCGGGCATCTGATCGACCTATGAGGGAGCAGTACGGCAAGGGATAAGGGCTTGTGGCTCGGTGATACTCCCCCATAGATCCCTACCGAAGGGCGTTGACGCCTAAGAACGGTGTATATACAGTACAAATTTGAAGTTTGTTTCTAGTAAAATTTAAATAAATATGAATAAATTAGATCAAAACAAATATTTTTATAAATCAAACAAATGTACATATTTTCATGTAAGTACAGAATTTAATGACGTAAAAAATATAAAATTACAAAGTGTAGTAACACATATTTTATTTTTCGATCCCGATTTAATCCAATATCTTATACTTATTAAATTTAATAAACAGCGATAATTCAAATTGTTTCGTTTTTTTTTTTTTTTGTTCGAATAAAAGAAGCATCAGAGAGTAAACTCCCCACTGGGACCGATGTAACAGGAATAGCGAGAATATCTCGGGCCATTTTACTTAAACGTGGATATATTTTTTCATTGTTTTTCCACCAAATGAGAAAATCAGACATATTATCCATCGTTACACTACCAGCTTTAAAATAGTTAACTATTTCTTTTTGCCACGTTTCAAGATTAGTTCTTTTGGCATACAATCAAAATCGATCAGATCTTTATCTTCCTTTTTTCATCTTCTTCCTTCTTTTTTTTTCATCGTTATGATTAGTTTGCTTTTCTTTAATATTGTAATTTTTTAAACGGATCTAAAAACTATTCAAGCAATTGCTTTTTTAGATCCTGGCTCCATTGAGTTAAATCAAAAATCTTCAACTTATGACGTGGATCTAAAATCAAAGAGATACAATACATGCAATGGGATTTACGGTACCAACTGCTTTAACAACTTTTCTTTGTCTGTTTGTGAAGCTAAAATCACGATGTCATCACAAGTATCTCTTTGTGCATGCTTGTTAATTCCAAAAGAAAATTCTTCCAACTTATCAGTTAATAAATTAAACATTACAATTACTGATAGAAAAGTAAGTTTCGTCTCGCTGCATAAACTTTCGGACATGAACTTGAATTTTTTCATATATTTCATAGCCAAAGTCAAACTTGCCCATTATTCAAAACCTTACAATTATCCCACAACATTAAAAGGTCTGGCTTCAATTTATTAATGGCAAGTGTAATCATGTCAAATGTCGAGTTCCATCAAGTTTTAACATCCAACTTTGGTTGGAGATATTTAATGGTGGCTTTACAAGAACTGTCTCAGTGATTTTGCAAAATTTCTGAATTTTTGATTTTTTTGAAGGTGGCTTTAATTTTAGTGACTATATAAGACCAATCTTTATGTTCTGAGTTGCTAAACACTTCTCCAGACCATTATTTATTTTTAATAGTATTGAGTCATTATAATACAAAAGACTATAAAAGTATTCATAAAGTCTATCCTTCTTTTTCTTTTTTTACACGGCAAATTACGTGGAGTAAAATTCTCAATGGTATGGATATTTAAACATTACTTGACAATGAAACTGTCATCATTAACTAAAGAGATGACTTTTGAATATTCTTGGATAACTGTTCCTTGTATAATCGCTTAAATTATTAATTCAGTTATTATTATGATTTCGTGTCTATCTTCAATCTTTCAGCCTGGCGACCTGTCTTGACCAGTTTTATTTGAGCCTGGCGATACGTTCTATAACATCTGCGATACCGATTCTCTGTCTGAGATCTTCATTTCTTATTTTATCCCTTAGGCTTACACCCAGCATGGATCTTTCCATACTCCTTTGGGTAACCCGCATTTTCGACGCGGTTGCCTTGGTTAGAGTCAGTGTCTCTGCTCCATATATGCCATTACCGGCAGCACACATTGATCAAGCACTTGTCTTTTCAAGCCGATCGGTATACTGCTCCTAAATATGTCTCTCAGAGCTCCGTAGACTGCCCAAGCAAAAGTTAATCTTCTTTTTATTTCGCATGTTTGGTTATCCCTGACAATTCTAATTTTATGGCCCAAGTAAATGTACTTTTCCACTAGTTCCACTTCTTGTTCACATAAAATCTGATTAGTCATAAATTTAGTTTTAGAAAAGTTCATTTTCAGGCTTATTTTCCAGCAGATAGCGTCTAACTCATTTAGCATTTCCTTTTTTCCTCCTAGGTCATCAGTTATAAGGACTATGTCATCTGCAAAACGAAGATGATTTAACTTTTCTCCATATATTATGATCCCTTTATTGTCCCAGTTGAGCATCTAAAAAACATATTCTAGAACAGTTGTGAATAGTTTTTTATGAGTGTGTCGCCTTGTCTTACGCCGCGTTCTATGCTTATTTGTTTGGTTTTATCATGTAACTTAATACTCATTGTTGCCTCTTTATAAATATTATAGATGAGTAGGTATACTGTAAGAGTAGTGCTTTGATGATTCATTTAGCGCTTCTAAAATGCTATGCAGCTCTATCGTGTCAAAGGCTTTATGAAAATCCACGAATGTTAGGACAAAAGTCTTATTATATTCTATTGAGTTTTCAATTAGTAACTTCACTGCCTGCAGATGGTTGTTTGTTCCAAAGTTTGATCGAAATCCAGCTTGTTCTTTTGGCTGGTAAAAATCTAGCTTCTTTTCTACTCTTGTTGTCACTACTTTTGTAAGGAGTTTGTATAAGTGGTTTAGTAGGCTAATGGGTTTGTAATGTTCTAAGTCTGTCTTACCTCCCTTCTTATGCAAAAGTATTGTTACTGCGTTTTTCCATTTTTCACGTATCGACTTTTGATGAAGGCATAAGTTGAAGATATTCAACCTTCAGATTCAGAACTTCAGATTTTTTCTTCAGGAAGTCAGGAAGCAGTTTAGAGTGACGATTGTGTTTTATTTTAAATTGTAACATGTGACACAAGTGCTAGTATAGAAATAAGTATGATTTTTATTTTAATCACGTAAACACAATATGACATAAATTCATTATGTGAGCAATGAGGTCATGAGTTCGCCATTCATTAAACAGAATAATATAATATTTTCTTTGTAACAACTAATTCGTTTAATAATAAAATAATAATTAAAATTTATAGAGCAATACACAATTTATTGAATGTGTGAAATATAAACAAAAATCAACTTTGTCTCTTAATATAATAATTGTTCTGAAGCTATTTCTTTCTGCTTCTTATAATCTTATGCAATTTACTATTATATTTGGGAATAAAGCCACAATGTAAGTTTGAAATTAACTTTATTTTTGACGTTTCGACTTCCACTTCGAAAATCTTTATCAAAATACAAAACAGTAAATTAAACAGATTTTGATTTTTTTGCTTGGTAAAAAAATTCTTTTAATAATATTTATAGACTAGGAGGCGGTATAGGTGAAATTTGCTAATCCTTTTAGGCACAATAAGAGCCTATAACTTAAATAGTAGAACCTAAAAGGAAACGTATGAACGAACACTGTGCCGTCACTTTTTAGTGGCACATGCGTCGACAGTGGCGCATCAAACTTTCCACTTATGGACGGGATACATAAATTAACAAATACCCTCGCTCATTACCAGAATTCAATTATTTTCATTTTTTTTTTTAAGTTCTATGTGATTGGAAAATAAGACTCAACGTAATTTGAACCCACCAGCCCTTCCCCCTTCCCCACCATCAAAAAATTCATTAAAAAGTGGGATAAAATTAATTTTAAAATTTCAAAAAATTCATACGCGTAGTTGATGCTTTTACAAAACATGTCTATTTTTTCTAGATCCGTAGGTTGAGTGTACATAACATCAAAAAATTTAAAAAAAAAATGGAAAAAAGCGTATAACTTTTTTTGGAGATCTAATTTTTTTCTATTTTGTGTATTTTATCAAACGCTGTTTTTAATTATTGTATTATTTAAAATTGCAATTGTAAGTTGTAAAGCCCTAGGCCTACAAGGCCTGTAGAGTAGGGTGCATCGAAAAAATAAAAGTTGGAAATGTTATATCTAATAGCGTGAAAAAGTTACTAGCGTTATTTTTCAGCATATTAATATTTTTATTTTTTTTTTCTAACCGAATTTTCTGCCCCCCCCCCCCCCACGACCTTGAATTTTATTATAATATATCTGATTTAAATGGAAATTTAAATTTATATTATTTGGAATAAAATATGTGCTAACTCGATTTAAGATCAATTAAAGAAAACTTAAAATGTTTTCAATTACAAATTTAAACGATATTTAAAGTTTTATTTGTTTTTTTAGTCTCCCCAACCCCTTTGAAATGTCCCGCTTCGTGAATCCGTGCGTGTAATTTTCACTTATGTTTGGTTCGCTGCCTTACTTTGTTATTATTGTTGTTTGTAAATTAAAGATTTTTAAAATAGATAAACCAGGACCATGGGGAATAAAATCAAGATGTACTGTGGACCGCCCCATTTTTGGGCAACCACCAAATATACCTGGAAATGTTTTACCGAAATACAAACAAGCGATGAAGTTTTTTGGTTGCAAGAGGATAAAAAACTCAGCAAGAAAGAGCCAGAATTTTCTGGTATTGCCGAACAGGTTGCAATTAAATTGAAGGAAATATGGAAAAAGGCTTTAATTCCAATAATTTAACATACAAGAATTATTCAGCTTTTCAAAGCCTATCATGACAAATATATGAAACTTATGAAACCATTTAAGAACAGACAAAACAGTAAATTTTACAAAAATAAAATTCAATTCTTTAAGAACAAAACTAAAACTACACGTTTCGATCTTGCAGCATGCAACTGTGACACTCTGATTAATTGTCTTTGTAGCAAATTTTAAAAAGTGCCTTTGGATGAGCGCGAATTTCTATTAAATCAAAGAGGTCCCAGAAAAATGGTGATAAGCTCGATTGATAGGAAAAACAAAAACAAAAATAATCAGAGAGAACAACGGTAAAAGAAGAAAGTTACCGACGCAAAGACAAAACTTTAGCTCAAGTAAAAAACAGCAGGATGGTCAATCGATCGTGGAAGAACACATAACACTTGTGCATGGGCCAGGATCCAAATATTTCGGATATGGGTATCCGCTCTCTGGTATATATGATACGGCTATAGATGACAGAAAATGTACTATATTGATTTTATTAGATTTTAGCAGAGCTTTTGACACTATTAACCATGAATTAATGATAAGCATTTTTAAGTATTTAGGATTTTCCTATGATGCGTTGTTACGTATAATAAGCTATTTGGAAGGGCGACAACAGCATGTTAATATAGAAGGTCAAAATTCAAACTCTTTGAATATTAATTCAGGAGTTCCACAAGGCTCAATATTGGGTCCTTTATTATTTTCTCTATATACTTCTAATCTTCTCTCTAAGCTTCAGTCATGCCAAGCTCATTTATATGCTGATGACACTCAGCTCTACTACAGTTTCCCAATCGAAAATTTAAAAAACGCTAATGATCTGATTAATGCCGATTTAAAAAGATTTGTAGAAGCTGCTTTAAACCATTGCCTATGCATCAATTCCAGTAAATCAAACATATTAATATTTGGGCCAAAAAATCAAAGGGAATTAGTTTTACCATCAATCCAAATCCAAATTCAGGATTCAATTCTTGATGTTGTTGATGTGGCAAAGAATTTGGGTGTATTAATGGATTCAGAGTTAAGATTCGAAAAACATATAAATAAATTGATACAGCGTGCCTACGCTTCAATTAAGATTATATACGGTAATCGACATTTTCTACCATTTAATGTTAAGAAAATTTTGTGTGAATCTCTTGTACTTTCAAATTTTAATTATGCTGACGCTCTTTACGGTCCTAATTTAGCCACTCACTACAAGAATAAAATTCAAAAAGTTCAAAATTCCTGTCTAAGACTCATATTTGGTATTCGCAGAAGACAAAGAGTTTCACATAAAATTAAGGAAATTGAGTGGCTGAATATGGAAAATAGAAGGGTACATCATACAGTCTGTCTTTATCATAAAATAATTCTAACAAAAAAACCGTCTTATCTTCATCGTAAAATCACGTATCGAACGGACATACACAACTTAAATATTAGATATAAAGGTTTGCTGGCAATACCGAAATTTAAAACAGAGATATTTAGAAGGTCTTTTAGGTATCAGGTATGTCATTTGTATAATTCATTACCATCAACAATAAAAGTATTAAATATTGGGCAGTTTAAATCCAAATCTAGAGACTATTTGTTTATTTCTCAATCATAATTTTGGTTCTGGACGAACATAATGCTCGAGCTCGATTAAATTGGTAAATGAAACGAAATTATTGTTGTTTTTATAATGGCACTATATAGATAAGTTTTTTTTTTTTTTTCTTTTTCGAGTTAAGTGGAAGAACATTTTCTGTAAATGGCGACATTTCAGAAAATGAACTTCGCCCTTTATTTCTGAAAATAATATATTATGTTTTATATAAAAATGTACATTTCTATATTGAAGAAATAATAAAGACGATATTATTATTATTATTATTATTATTATTATTATATCAGAAAGTATCAAATCCAGCTAGTACATGTGACGAAACAGTCGTAAATACTGGAGCTAAGGGTGATTTAATACGGATGTTATAAGAACATCTTAAAAAACCGCTTCAGTGGTTTATATGTCTGCGACATTCAAATGATCTACCCCTTGGACACCAAAAGAAATTTGCCAGTGACCAAATCAAAAATTTTGATTCAAACGACTACTTTGAGTTAATTAACTAACAAGAATAACACCTTACAGAACCACCTATATTCTCTAGATTTTCGAGTGACAATCTGCGAGATTTTATTAAGAATCCTAACTTAGACCCTTTTAACATTGAGATTAAGAAATATCACTGCCACAAACAATGTGTAGAACGATGTGTCAAGCTTGTGGCCTCTCTAGCAGTTTGTGGAGCGTATTCGAGGGATGGATTTATAAAAACTCGAATTGATTCCACAAAAACTATGTCTCACTTTAATGCTAAATCGAAAGATATCTTTGAATAGATTGCTTTTACCATATTTTTTGTAATATTTATATACCTAATTTTGTACTTTGCTTTATATTTATTTTAGTATTAAAAAAACTTGGGTGACGTCAGGGAGACGGATAAGTTAGGCTATTTTGTTATAAAAAGAATGTATACTTTTCTTAAGTAAACTTTTTAATTGCCTTGTGAAACCAGAAAATATTTTCCAATTTAAACCGAATTTATTTATTCAAGTTATATAAGGTATTACATTTCCCTTACAAACAAAATTCGCATATTAATGTATTTTTTCTAGTTATTAGTTAACGTGGGGGACAGAAAATATTTATTTTATTTCAACGCAATTTTACTAAACTACTAAATAGTGTGTTAGGCAACTTTTGTGAGGTATTACATTTTCGTTTCGAAATAAAAATTTTTTTCGTGTGTTAACATTTTTTCAAAATTTTTAATTGTCTTGGGGGGGCAGAAGATATTTTCCAATTTCGAAAAAATTTTACCAAAATACTTAACAGTTGATTGGGCAACTTTTGTGAGGTATTACTTTTCCATCGCAAAAAAAATTTTTTTCGCCTTTTTCAATGCACCCTACTGTAGAGTATATTAAATAAATGAATGTTTTTATTTTTTTTTTCAGATTTATCCGTAAGGTTCGCCACCTTCAAAAATCCAAAAAACTGTATTTTTATCGGGGTTTTGAGGGTCTGAAGGTATTTCTCCCATTTTTAAATGTTATAAAGGACTCAGTTACTTCAATTCACATAATAGCCTATAAAAAACATGGATTTGATCTATTTTGAAGTCAATAGAACTACGAAAAATACCCAAAACCCCCAAAAACAGTTTTTTGGATTTTTTAAGGTGGCGAACATTACGAAAAAATCTGAAAAAATTGAAAACATAGTGTTTAAGAAAGTACACAAAATAGAAAAAAAAAATTAGATCTCCAACCATCTCCAAAAAAAAGTCATATGCTTTTTTCCAAAAAAAATCGAGGTTATGTACACTCAACCTACGGATCTATAAAAAAAATAGACGTGTTTTGTAAAAGCCTCAACTATGCCCATGAATTTTTTTAAACTTTAAAATTGATTACATCCTACCTAAAAAAATAAAAACGAAAAATGAAGATTTTGATAGCAAAGAAGGGGGAAGGAGGTGATGGGTTAAAATTACGCTGTCTTATTTTCTAATAACATATAACTTTAAAAAATAAAAAAAATGAATTCTGGGAGTGAGAGAGGGTAGTTTTAATATATTTATCCCGTCCATAAGTGGAAAGTTTGATGCGCCACTGTCGACGCATGTCAAAGGGCGTCAGGGCATCGACTGCACACGGGCGCTAAATGGGCTAGAGCCGCGTCTGGACTTTATTGGAATATACACACACCCAAACTTATACGGAATCATCTTATTTCTTACTATTTCGTGCGAATTTAAAAAAAACAAACACGAAGTCAAACAATAATTATTTTAAAGCAATTTAATAACAAATACATAGCAATCAAATAAAACAATAAAGTATTGAACAATCAAATTGAAAGTAGTTGTTTTAAAGTCAATAGCATAAAAAATTTCAATGCAAAACGAATAATGTTTAAATTGTTTTTATTTATTTTTGTATTTTGTGGTAGTCAGTGTTATTACCTCTAGTCCTATGCAAGCTTCAGTTTGCGTGGGCATGGTTCTAATCAAATTATCAACATTGTGTTGCGGTAGGTTGCTCCATCCTTTAAGAGCAGCTTGTACTAGCCGTGCGGTGATTTGTGGATTATCCAGGCGAGCTCAAATTTTTCTTTCAAGCATATCCCACAAATACTCTATAGGATTAAGCTCGGGTGAGCAAGCAGGCCCTCCAAACAAGGGATACCTTCTGCTTCAATGATGTCTGTAGTCACTCTAATGGTATGTAGAGGTCCATTATCATGCAATAAAATTAAATTTTCTCCTGTTGCACCTCTCCAGAGCCTGACTACACGTTATCAACATACCTGTGAGCAGTTAAAGTTGATTGGATGAAAATTAAAGGAGTTTTTTTTTTACGGATCATTATTCCTCTCCAGAACATTATACTTTCCCTTGTATATTTGTGAACGGATCTGACAGTTTTCTTGCTTGTCTTCCTCGACCTCGAAGTACACGACTTCATGGGTCATCTGATTTTACACAAATCCTGACTTTTTTTGAAAATAGCACATTTTTTTAATTCCCAATGTTGCAGTTTTGGTGGTGAAGACACTAATTTAGGCGATCAATCTTGTGTTGCCTGGATAACTCAGGAACCTATAACTCTCTCCTGCTGTATACTTCTTGGTACGAACTCTTCTTCTTATCGTTTTAACTGAAACAGTTACACCGGTAGCTTCCAAAAGCTGCCTTTGGAGCTGCAGGTGAAAAATGGTTGGGTGTCTTCCAGCTGATTGGACAATTAAACGATCTTGGAGAGCCGTTATTACTTTTGGCGACTTTACCTTGCTTTATTTTTAAGCTTTCCTAGTTCCTGTTACCTAGCATAGGTTTTGAACAGAACGCCCTGTATTACACCTAGCTCTACAGCTATGTCCCTCTGAGAACATTGCTCTCTCCACAAGACCAATAATCTTTCCTCGTTGTAAGTTCTATAACCCCACATCAGGCATATTTTCGTTTTTGGACGCAAAAGTTAGTTTATTTATTTTCGTTCAATTTGCAACTCAAGAAAATAACCTATACCATACCGAGCTGTACTATCCGATTGTCTTATATATTTGTTTATTTTCAATAAAAACCTTTATTCTTCGCAACAATAACAAGTTTTTTCAAAAGAAATTAATATTACTTTGAAATACATGGTGTTTCCATATTATTGGGTGTGTGTAGTTCATTCGATTACATGAAATCAACTTTAACTTAAGAATATCCCTCAGATAAATCATAGCATGTGATTTTAGCATGACAGTAAAATTCTCATACATATTACTGTTCTCATAGTAAATAGATAACGAGTATTACGATAACGATATTAGTCTATTAATTTTATCTGACTCATTCTATTAACAATTCAAACACATACAGGGTGAGTCATGAGGAACTGTACATACTCCTACCTCGTATAGAGGCTCCTATGGGGAATAACAAATGACCATTAAAAAGTGTCTGCTCCCCTTGTTTAATAATATACAGGGCGAGTTTCGCATTTTTACAGAAATTTATATTCGTCATTTTTGAACGGTCAGATCGATATGTCTCTTATTTTGGTCAATTGTTACACTGTTACCACCTAACCAACTGATTTATTCAAATTAGAAAAAAATCAGGTCCGGCTTTAAAAAATTAGTTCGCTTGGGTCTTAGAAAAAATTTCGCACTGTATACGCTTTTTGAAAACTCTAATATGAATTTTACAAATTAGACAAATAGGCAATTAAAATGGCATATTTATTTTTTCCCCGCACGATTACCTAAGTTTTTATAAAAAAATCAAATTTGACTATGAATTAAAACGTTGGTAAAGTAAACCACAGATTTAAAAAATTAACTTTTATTACAAAAATTAATTTTTTTTAACAAATATTTGATTTATGTTACCACCCAATCAACTGATTTATTCAAACTAGAAAAAAATCAGGTCCGGCTTTAAAAAATTAGTTCGTTTGGTTCTCAGAAAAAATTTCACCCTGTATACGCTTTTTGAAAACTGTAATACGAATTTTACAAATTAGACAAATAAGCAATTAAAATGTCACATTTATTTTTTCCCCACATGATTACTTAATTTTTTATTAAAAAATCAAATTTGTCAAAATCGGAATTTTAACCTAAAAATGAAAAAAAAAAGATGAAATCACGGTTTAACTCGCTACAACGTTCCATTTAAAAAAAAAGTTTTCTGAAATTTTTACAGCACATATCTCTTACCATTGTGAAGATTATGACAATTATTGTTGTAGACTTTCAGTCTTCTACTAGTAAAAGTTATGAATTTAAAAAAATAAAAGGTGCAGCTTCGTGAATTGCAAAGTTAAATCGCAAAAATTAAGTGAAAAAATTTAAAATTTATCTATGTGATCACGTCTATGTTAAACTATAGAGTCCAAAGAGAAATGTTATGGGGAGTTTTAGATCTAGACGTGTTCTAGAAAAAAAAATGGTGAAATTTTAATTTGAAGAAAAACGTTGTTTAATTTTTTTTATTTTTATTGTAAAATTGCGATTTTGACAAATTTGATTTTTTAATAAAAAATTAAGTAATCGTGTGGGGAAAAAATAAATATCCCATTTTAATTGCCTATTTGTCTAATTTGTAAAATTAACATTAGAGTTTTCAAAAAGCATATACAGGGTGAAATTTTTTCTAAGACCCAAACAAACTAATTTTACTTTACCAAATTTTTAATTCATAGTCAAATTTGATTTTTTTATAAAAAATTAAGTAATCGTGTGGGTAAAAAATAAATGTGCCATTTTAATTGCCTATTTGTCTAATTTGTAAAATTAATATTAGAGTTTTCAAAAATCGTATACAGGGTGAAATTTTTTCTAAGACCCAAACGAACTAATTTTTTAAAGCCGGACCTGATTTTTTCTAGTTTGAATAAATCAGTTGATTGGGTGGTAACATAAATCAAATATTTGTTAAAAAAAAATTAATTTTTGTAATAAAAGTTAATTTTTTTAAATATGTGGTTTACTTTACCAAACTTTTAATTCATAGTCAAATTAGATTTTTTTATAAAAAATTAAGTAATGGTGCGGGGAAAAAATAAATATGCCATTTTAATTGCCTATTTGTCTAATTTGTAAAATTAATATTAGAGTTTTCAAAAAGCGTATACAGGGTGAATTTTTTTCTAAGACTCAAACGAACTAATTTTTTAAAGCCGGACCTGATTTTTTTCTAGTTTGAATAAATCAGTTGATTAGGTGGTAATAGTGTAACGATTAACCAAAATAAGAGCCACATCGATCTGACTGTTCAAAAATTATGACGAATATAAATTTCTGTCAAAATGCGAAACTGGCCCTGTATATTATTAAACAATGGGAGCAGACACTTTTTAATGGTCATTTGTTATTCCGCATAGGGGCCTCTATACGAGGTAGGAGTATGTACAGTTCCTCATGACTCACCCTGTATACATTTTAAAGTAGATGACTTAAAAATAATATTACCAATATTTATAAGTTGCAATCACATGACGACTTTATTGGAATATAGTTCATTCGATTACATGCAATCAACTTTAACTTAAGAATATCCCTCAAATAAATCATAGCATGTGATTTTTCTTTAAAAAGACAACCACATGCAATTATGACAGTAAAATTCTCATATTACTGTTCTCCTAGTAAATAGATAACGAGAAAAAACCCACGAAAAGAACTTGATGATACTATCCCGACATTGTAAGTATTTGGTCTTATATTTAGTTTACTTTCAAAATTACCACAAAACTCTGATTCTTTATTTATGTATCTTATTTAAAATATAAAAAATGATGTATCCTCGATATTTTATTGACTTGCTACTCGTAGTATTTTTCTTTCTATTAATTTCCTTTTTTTGCAGCATTCTGATGAGGAATTTACGACACAATTGGTCTCATTTAACATAACCGCTTCTTGGATTATGCTCTTTTTACAATCTGTTTCTTTCAGGACTACGCTAAATTCACAATCAAGATGCAGTAGAAATAAACAAACCAGAACACGTTAAATGTTACAAGGAGCACTCTCGAATCATAATTTACAATGTATAAACTTTGTACATCATAATTTGGGATTAACAATGCACATACATACATTGTAAACTATGATTTGGGAGTGCTCCTAGTAACATTTAACGTGTCTTGGTTTGTTTATTTCTACTGCATTTGATTGTGAATTTGGGGTATACTTGAATCTATCCACTGAACTCTACGTTTATTATCTCATGCATGTTTACATATTTGCGATATATCAAATTCTCTATTTTTAATATAAGATTTATGTTCACTTATTCTAAAGAGTTGAATGGTCTCGATGTTTCACCTTATTAGAAATACCTTGTGAATGCGAACATTTTTGTAGATGGATTTATACACAAAACATTTTTGCTAAAGGATGAAGTAGCAAGGTCCCATTCTTGTGCACCAAATATTTTATTTGAATTAACGGTCGTACTCATTTTTTTCGATACATATAATCTACTGAAATAATACCACCAAAGCAACTAAATAAATGTAATCTTAAAGTAGATCATATATTATTTTACAAAATGTACTATAATTCGTCCATGAGTAGAAAAAAATGTACAAATTAAGCAGAGAAGGTTATGTCAATTCATTGTTTAGTTTGCTATCGTGAAATAATTAAGTTTTGCAAAATACAAGGGTACCCACATATACCTCATTAATAAAAAATGAATAAAATATCAGCCTGTGTTCTCTTTCTGCAAAATACATCGTTTTATTATTCTTTAACTAATGTAACATAACTATTGTTTATAACACTTATGCGTCCGAAAATTACGTTGGACTTCGTGTAAAATAAAATGCTTATAAATACGTGTATACGAGTAAGAGAAATTTTGTCATATTTTTAACCTTTAACTACACGCGCTGGCGTATTTTGTACGCCAGATATAAGAATTCTACTGCAAATATATTTAAAAATTTAATTTTTGACGTTGCTTATCTCTCTAACCTATCACTGGAATGTGCTTTACAATTTGGTTTTAGTTTCGTTATAATCGGCGTTCTGGGAAGATCGTACTTTACAGTTTATTATTTGTTGTTTCGGGTGGTGGACAATATACGCCACGATTATATTAATATAAGTAGTAATATAAGTGCATATTTCAATTGTTTTTTAGTCATTATGGCACAAAATATATTTTTATTTATAAACAATACTTTTTCTCCTGTAAAAAATCACATTTCAAAAAATTTTTTATTAGTAATTTTATTTATCATGAAATCCAGTTATTCCATGATTCCAGTTATAAATCCCAATTGGTTTACTGAGAAGGAACTCAAAGTATTTTATCATATTAATCAGTAAACATTATCAGTTCATCTAAAAATAATTAAGTCATACAGAAGTAAAAACTTCAAGTTGTATACGCTGTGAGCTCGTACGTAGAGGGGATATTTACAAATTCGCGAACGCCAGTAGTGGCAAGTCTGTAAACGTTTACCGGAAATTTGACATAAATGTCAAAGTGATTAATTTAAAATTAAAATTAAAAATATTAATTATAAACAATATTAGTTGGTCAAAGCTGTGGTATATATTTTTACCTTAAATATACTTACGTTTTAAATACTGAATTTAAGTTTTTTTAATGTTCCGTAATATCTAATTATAAATAATCTATTATAATGTTAGCGCCATCTACACGATTATTGTCAAAGTATCCGAAGTAAGAAATTGATATTTTATCAATAGAACGTCAAAATGATTAGAAAAATCTTAAAAAAATCGATTACAATTTAATTACTTTTTTGCGTTGTAAATATTAAGCGATAACAATTAAATAATAAATTTAAAAATTACCGGTAAAAGTTGAATTAGTAACCGCTAGGAGCGACACCAGCGAAGCTCAGAGCGTATACTGGTATAAAATTGTTTACTAAAAAACTTGGTTTTCGTTCTAATTCAGAACATCTTCAGTGCCTAGAATGAAGTATTTCCATGTTAGATTAAGGCAAAAAGGTTAAAATTGTGACTGTTAATAAGAAAAACATGTGGAGAATACTTACATTCTGCTAAGTAATTGTAACTAGCACACTATTTAAAGTGGTAACTGAAGTTTTTTAATTTATTAAACAATTTTATACCAGTATACAACTTGAAGTTTTTACTTCTGTATTAGTTTTTTAAACTATGGTATACAGCCAACTATTTGGATTTCCCCATTGATTTCTAAAAATAATTATTATAAGAAAAAACATCCATAGAGAAAAAAGCACATGGTGTTACGTTCCATAAGATATGCAGCTATAAATGATGTAAGTAAAAAGTAGCTTATTAAATGAACCATATGTAAAATGGTTTGTAAACCATTTAGTTTGTAAAACTACGTCAATTTACATTTAAAAAATTAACAGCGCAGATATGAAGAATGTTACTAAAAGTTATATGCATAAAGCAGCAACTAACAGAGAAATTTAAACATTACAGGATTTAAAAAATATTATACTATATTTTATATAATTTTTGGTAAAACTATGGTAGTTTTTCGTAATGATTAAGTTTGAGATCACCGTAATCATTAATCTAGAAATATTGTACACGCTCTGGTAGACAGATTACAAATCACATATAATTTCACTTCTTATGACATATATCTACAATTTTATATCAAAATACACAGGATGATTCATTTTAGGTATTTTGGTGTATTCGTTATTGTAAATTTACTTATAGATTGAAAAACAACTATATAAAAAAAATAGACATAAAAGGCATAAATAATCCTCTAAGAATCATCTATAATGTCTACTATCTCTACAAAATACCAACATTAAATTGGATAACCGGTTGACAGAACCTACCACGATTGATAGAGGGGTGAGACAAGGGTGTATGCTGTTTCCGCATTATTTAAAATATATTGTGCATACATTGGCTACCTAGGTTACAAGAATTTTGCTACCTAGGAAGTATAGTTGGCGTACATGCTGGAATCGAGGCGGACATTAAACGTCGACTTAGAAAAGAACAACAAGCATTTGGAACACTGTCAAACATATGGCGGCCAACACAAATTAGTCAAAGCACCAAAATAAGACTATTTAATAGTAATGTTAAAACAGTATTACTGTATGGATGCGAGACCTGGACAATAACAGACGGAACTGTCAAAAAACTCCAAGTATTTGTAAACAGGTGCCTCCGAAAAATTTTGAAAATATATTAGCCCAACATCATGACAAATCAAGAACTCTGGAAGAAAACCAAACAAGAGCCAATTGAAATTGCAATTAAAAGGAAAAGATGGAATTGGCTGTTACACACCCTGAGGAAGGACAACGCAGATATAACAAAAAAAGCTCTAAAATGGACATTACCAGGACGAAGAAAGCAAGGACGACCCGCAACGACCTGGACAATTTAAGCTGACTACAAAGGTATGAGAAAGAGCTGGGGAGAGGTAGCAGCTATGGTCAGAGACAGAGTTCAATGGAGAAGCGTCGTGGATGTCCCTGCTCCATGCTCCCTTACGGAGTAACAGGAAATAATATATATGCATACATTGTCTTCGCACAAGACCTCTAAAAATAAAAGGACGTCATATTAATCAACACAATGCATCTAAATAACATTGTATATGGTGACTACGGAGTAGTTTTTGCAGCCAGTTTATTCAATTTATAGGAAATAATACTGGATCTTAAGACAAAAAAAATCAGTCAGGGCAAAATACTAAATACACAGCTATCGGTTAACTAACAACCAATTAACAGGGTCGATAATTTGACAAATCTTGGTACCAATATAAACAGCTAGTGGAACCACTCCATCAAAATAAAACAACGCCTAGATAAACAAGGCACGATAAACATTCATAAATAAATTATATTAATAAGGTGTATGAAAATGGTGACGAATGAGAAGAAGCATTTCTTGATCTCAAAACATAAAAAAAATGGTTTAAAACGTCTACAAACGAACTATTCTGAATAGTTGCCAGCAAATTCAGGATATCAATTTTGACCTATTAAGGATATCAATGTTGTGAAGCAAGACCGTACACAGTAAAAAGGAGAGTTTTATATCAACTATTGAAGACAATATTACGTCACAAAGATAAAAACTTGTGAAAAAAGCTTTCTTCTTCCTTCTTGTATGTAGGCTTTAAAGCCTGTTTCTTCTTCAATATTCGCCTCCTAAATTGTTTAAGTTATCGCACCATCTTTTTCTTGGCCTGCCAATACTTCTTCGTTTATTTGGTGACTTATCTCGTGCTATTCGTCCTATCCTATCCTCTGCCATTCCACTAATGTGTTCGTTCCACTCCTGTTTCCGTTTTGTCACCCATCCATTTATGTCTTCTACATTTCATGATCTTCTTATGTTTTCGCTTCTCTCCCTATCCAACAGACTTTTCACTGATATTCGTCGGAGTATTTTCATCTTTTTTGTTTCTAGTAGTCGTCTCGTTTTAGATGTATCAGGTCTTGTCTCCGCCGTATATGTCAATATAGGTCTAATTGCTGCTTTATAGATTCTTGCTTTTGTGTCTTGTCTTAGGTGTATGATCTTCCAGATTGTGTCATTAAGAGATGTCGCCGCTTTACTTGCTTTTAAGCTTTGTTGTCGTACTTACTCTTCAACATCTCCGTAACTGGTTATATCTATTCCCAGATATCTAAACCTTGCTTCCTGCTTTATTATTTTCCCATCAATTTCGATTTTACATCGTAGTGAATATTTAGATGTTGTCATACATTTAGTTTTTTCTGCTGATATTATCATATTGTATTTCTTGACTGTTATATTGGAGATGTGTGTTAATCTTTGGATATCGTCTTCTGTCTCGGCGATTAATGCGGCGACGTCTGCGTAAAATAATATTTGGATTTCTTTATTCCCCATTCTGTAACCATGACCTTTACGTACTGCTTCTATTATTTCGTCCATTATTATATTAAAGAGCAGTGGGCTTAACGAGTCACCTTGTCTGACTCCGCTTTGTACTGGTATAAACTGCGTTAGTTTTCCATTTATCTTTGCCTGTATTCGATTATGAAAGTAGATGTTTTCGATGGTTTGTATAATATTGATTGATATGTTTCTTCTGTACAGTAAATGTAAGACGTTTTTGACTTGGATGCGATCGAAAGCCTTTGTCAGGTCTATAGAACATAGATATGGTGAAGGAAGCTAATAATTAAAATTCATAGCATGTCTTACGGATGAAAAGTTATATTTTATCAGGATTACTCCAGTGGTCGGACGCACCAAAGTTTAGAAACCTCTATATTTACGACACGCCCCAGTCCCGAAAAATCTCCGAAATAGAAAAGTTATCCGACTCAACACGAATAACTGAATCACCAGTAAAATCACTCTTCTGTCGGCGCTTTGATCTCAGGAAGTAATACCGGCAGTACGCAATTGGTAATTCACTAGTGGTGGATGCGGGTTTTCCCTGTTAAAAGTCGTACGTTTCTATGCGAATAGCAATGCGAGAGTGGGGCAAAAGCGACTGCCAACATTGCGCGGTCACCATGCGCGACTACAGATTTTACTTCCAATTTTTCAGAGAGTGGTTCTACTGGACTGAATAAACGAAGATACATGAGGGAGGTAATAATTTTTTTAAAGGTGGGCTCAAGGACTAACCCGGTTTTTGGAGGTTTAATACAGCCTTTGTTTTCGTCTAAGTACATCTGTAGATCGTCAGGTGAATTTCGTTTATCAAAATCTTTGTCAAATAATAAAAATGAATGTTTGGACATATTCATATCGTGCATTCACTACATTAGTTCATACTTACATGAAAATTTTAAATTTTGAAAGTCCCTTAAGAAAAAACCAATAGCTCATCGACTCCAGTTCAACGACTTATTGTATATAGATTTGTACCATTACGAATAAATGTATTAAAAATTATTACAAACTGACTGAATTTAAAGACTAAAGTGAATGATGGTAAGTTTATGGAAGATTCAGGCTCCACATCTAGAGCATTAATCTCGACGACAGTGACCACACAGACTTTTCTACTTCCGCTCTTAGAATTGAAGGCTTTACCTCTATCTGACTAGAATCCCTATTGAAATTCACGATTCCATCTCTATCACATGCCAATTTTTCGTAGTATTGTCTCAATACTTCAACAATGTCGTTGGCATCTGTTAATGGTTCTCCGTCCAGATAAATTCTGAACTTGGTTATAAAGTTTCCGTGGCATATTTTTATTTGGACGCTCTTCATATTCTTCACATATGTACTCATATAATATGCCTATTTTTATCTCCCTTGCATGATCTTTGTATTTCTTTGTCGAGGATTTTCCTATTTTCTGGGAGGTATGGTTTTTAGAAGCATTTGTTATTTTAAAGAGTCTATAAGGTCAATCGCTCTTTTCGTGCTCAAGTGTTTGTTTTTTATTGTTATTGGTTTAGTAGTTTTAATTACACCAGATACAATCTCTACCTTAATCGCATCTCAAGTTCCATTTAAATCAATTCCTATTGTTAGAGGACAAATGACATATATTTCTTATGAGAAAACCATATTATCTTATAAGGCATGACTTGGAGCTTATGGTAGAAACCACATATCACAGTCAAGCAGACGTGTAGGTAACTGATGTTCACCAACGAGTTCTGATGACCATCTTATCCATCTGGTTTTGTACAGGACTAATGGCAATATCCATGTCCAAACGACGGCGAGGTTAAAGACTGTGAGACTGTGTTTGTGATAGTCATTTGATCATCTAGTCAAAATTGAATGAGTCGTTCACCACGTTTTTTTGTCAAGTCAATATTGTCTTTACGTAGATATGTAAAGTTACGTATCTGGTCATAATTTTCGGTGTTTCTTTCCTATCTCCGCGTTAAAGTCTCCAATAACTGTTAAGATGTGGTACGTTGGAAAATGACATTTTACAAAAAATAATATTCATATTTCGCTTAATGCTCGGTTGGCTTCTACTTGGCATGTACCTATACTAAAACAATATGTAGTTTGGATTGGTTGGATTTATATGACATTTTGATATACGTACGTTGATGGACTCATGGCTTTGTAAGTACTATAGGTATCTTTTGTCATGGGCGTCTGATATATTTATACTATGTACATAGTCATCTGTGGTAAAGTAGCCGTATTATTTCCAATGTATTTCTGAGGGTTCCATGACATCTCGTAACAGCGACAGTTCGTAACGGCGACAGTTCGTAACTATACAAATTCGTAACGGACAATTCGTAACGTCCAAATTGAATTATTCTGTTTATTTTTGTTAATGTGGAAACTAAATGTTATTACAATTATAAGGGCAGGTCTTTTCACCTACGAATAAATAGTTATCGAGAAGTTTATCCGGCAGATTACATGTAAATCTGTCAAATAAACTTCCCCATAACTAGTTATCCGGAGGTGAAAAGACCGAGCCTAAATGAAATTATGTTTATCAGTTTAACGAATCAGTATCAGGATAAACATTTTTAATGCATTTCATATTTCGTGTTTCAGAATACATATAATAAAAGTATTTAAACCAAGTATTAAAAGCCATCCCTCGTATCAACTATAACCGTTGATTGAATACCCCAACGCAACTAATCACAAGGATATAATAACAGGAAATTATAATTTTTCCTTTACAAAATGTTTACTAGAAAATTAGGAATGTCTAAAGATGGTTGTTGGTTTAAATATTTCACGAAATTATTCATTATTCCTTTGTCTAGGTATATGCAAATTTAAGGAACAATAAGGATAAACTTTTAAAAATATTGTTAAAAGTTTGTATGTATTTAAATATTTGTTTGTGTTTGAAGACTTTTAATACATACAGTGCGGTGGAATAAGTGTTGCTCCCCCCCCCCCCCCTGTTAACTTGTTTATTTTAAGAATATAAGCAAAACGCTCGGACAGGTAGATTTTTAAACTAATCATAGTATATTATAGCATCAACGTTTCGAACTTTACGCGATCCCTCTTCAGGTGACAGGTATAACTTTGAATTTTTAAAACGGTAAGGTACATCATGTGACACCTCATTTAACAGCTATTGAAATACTGATTTCAAAAATGTAGAATAATTTAATCCTTTTGGAGATCGTACGCGCAAAATTTCGGTCGAACTCTTTTTAAACGCATTTATTTTTTTCGAATTCTGAGGAAACTAATAATTACTTTTGAAAAATTTAAACGCATAATGAAAGATTAGATTATTACCGAGATCTGACAGTCCCTTAGAATAAACAAAAAGTTTCTTTTGAATGATATATTTGAAATTAAAAATCACACTAAATTTTCTCTTTTTTCACCACTGTGACTTATTAAAATAAACATTATAGAAGTTCTCAGGGACTTTGGACCATCGAGAACTGTAATATTTCATTCTGCGCTTAAATTTTTCAAAAATATTTATTAGTTTTTTAAGGATTCGAAAAAAATGATTGCATTTAGAAAGAATTCGACCGAAATTTTGCGCCTACGCTCTCAAACAGGATTAAAGTATTATACATTTTTAAAATCAGTATTTTAAGAGATTTTAAATGAGGTGTCACATGATGTACTTTCCCATTTAAAAAAATCAAGGTTATGGCTGTCACCTGAAGAGGGATCACATAAAGTTCGAAACGTTGATGCTATAATATACTATGGTTAGTTTAAAAATCGACCTGTCCGAGCGTTTTGCTTATATTCTTAAAATAAACAAGTTAACAGGGGGGGGGCATCACTTATTCCACCGCACTGTATATTCTGAAACACGAAACATAAAATGTGTTAAACATGTTTATCCCGGAACCTACTGATTCGTTAAATCAATAAACATAATTTTAATTATAACTGTAATACTATTTAAGTAATGTAATTAATGTAATGTAAATAATGTAATAGTTCTATTTTGACGTTACGAATTTGTATACTTACGAACTGTCACCGTTACGAACTGTCGCTGTTACGAATTGTCCGTTACCAGTTGTCCGGTTACGAACTGTCGCGTTACGAGATGTATGGTCACGATTTCCGAGATCTCGCACTTATAGTAGGTGCTCTTTGTAAATCTCTTTCTCCGAAATATGTAATTTTTAAGATTAAAGAAAGCACGTACATTTCATGTTTCTAAGTGTAATTGGAGTGCCCTTCCCCTTACAACATAATCTGGTCAAAAGCCGTTGGTCGTTAGTGAAGGATTGCTTATACCGGCAATCACTCATTCCCACTGTAGCCATCCAATTGGATGTTGCCGTCTTCTACAACGTGGTAGTGCAGATTTGGATTGTGGTTCGTTGAGATTCAAACCCTTTCGGAATTTTCAAATCTATCTATCTAGAGCTTTAGAAGACGGATTAAGTGCTATATTTCACTCTTTTCTAGCCATGCGTTTATTTTTCCAAGAAGACCCCAATTATCTTCTCATCTAATAAAATATTGGGTAATATTTTCATCTAATAAACCTACCGGTTATAACCTAAAACTGATTTTTCTGCTCCGCAATAATCGGTTTTTCGGTTGTTTTTTTATTTCACGGTTATAACCGTTTTTTTCTTTTTAAAGTAATGCCTTTAATGTTTTTAAAGTAATGAAAGTAATTACTAAAGTAACGGATTTTTTTGTATATTCTGAGGTTCATATTAATCCACCCGCCCCATTTATTTACAGCTGATGCTGATATGAAAGCATCTATAAGCTAGATAGCTAGTACATATATATTATTCTGAAAACCTATTATTGGCTCGACGATAAACACAGATGTAGTATAGTATAGACCGACTATCATTTTATCAGTGTGCCAAAATTGTGGATTACTGTAAATATATAGCACAAAGCTCATGATAATTGTCAAGGAAAAGATAGCAGGTCAAATCTACGTCAACCAAACCATAGTAGAAAGAGTGATGAACTACAGCTACTTTGGCACTATAATTAATGAAGAATGGACCAGCAACCAGGATATAAGATCGCTCATTGGAAAAGCTAGCTTCAAGAAGCTGCCTGTGTCTCTTGAAAGGCCTATTGCTGTTGCTGGCCTGTTGCTATAACGCAATATGCTTATAAGGTCTCGTGAACTGACGAGTCGAAAATGAGGAGATCCTCAGAAGAACGATGAATAACCGAGATCACCATCAAATCTCCAAAGCTACAACATTTCGGACACATTATGAGAAATTAATTCAGATATGCCCTGCTAAAAGCCATCCTCAACCATTTATATATCGATAATACTGAAACAGATTCAAATGGAGTACTGCAAACTAAAGTGCAATGTAAATGTAACATTGTAACCTAATGGGTATTGGCAATTGATTAAAAAACGGAACACCGGTTTTTGGAATAACCGGTTTTTTGACCGGTTATAACCGCTAGGTTAAACCGTAAGTAAAAAAACCGGTATAACTGAAAACCGGTGTTTTGTCAACAACCGCCATCCTTAATAAATATGATAAAAATAAAGAGTATAATGGCTAATTTTATTCAAACAGAAATGACGATCGGAGAAAAATTAAAAAAATATTTTTAATTTACTAATAATAAACATACAACTATGAAAGCAACTTTAGTTTTGACACCCTGTATAAATTTCTCAAGAACTATTTCATATTTTATGGCAAAATAAGTGGCCGATACTTTCTTCGTACACAAAAACTGAAAGCTAATTTGTGGAGATAATTTATTTTATTCGGTGAAGGAATTATTAAATTAAAGTCTAATACGCATAAATTTCCAGAACGTGTTTACTAAATAAATAAGTGACAATACACTAATATCTGCTCACTCACGTGCATCTTATTATTTTTCTAATTAGAGAAAATACATTATTAATCATTAAACGTCTAAGCTAAAGAAGTTGCTACCAGAACATGTGGTTGAAGAATGCCGTTTTAACGTTTGTATTAATATTAATAGTCCGGTAACACGGTGTGATTATTTCCAGTAGCATAGATGAATTACAACAGGCAAAGGAAAGGGTTAATTCAGTTGGTGATGAATACGGTCTGAGCCTCAACTTCAAGAAGACAAAATGAATGCTGACAAGCCAAAAACATTAACCTGCTCGACAGTTACGGATAAACAACATACCAATTGGCCATGTAGAATAGGGATGGTCACAAGCTCGAGCTTAGCTTGGCTTGGGTCGAGGCTCGGCCGGTTTGTCACTTGCGAGCTGAGCTTCGAGAAGAATCAAATTTTTTTCGAGCCGAGTTGAGCTGATTTCGAAAGGACTATACAGCAGGAGAAATTACGGGATCCCGAGTTAACCAGGCAGCACAAGATTGATCACGTAAATTGGTGTCTTCAACAGCAAAACTGGAACATTAGACATTGGAAAAGTGTGCTATTTTCAAACGAAAGTATGATATTATGTAAAATCAGATGATTATCGAATTCATTTACTTGGAGGGCAAGGAAGATGAGCAAGAACGGAAAATGCCAGATTTCTTCATAAATATAAAAGAGGAAGGGTCATGTTTTGGGGAGGAATTATGATCGGTAAAAAGAAATCCTTTAATATTCATCCAACCAACATTAATAAGTCGCACGTATGTTGATTTAGTTCTATAACCTGTAGTTAGTCTCCGGAGAGGTGCAATAAAAGAAAATTAAATTTAGCTTTAATTCGCTTAATAAAAGATATCAGATGATTCCATATAAGTTTGGTTGAGTGAATTTTCAGTATACAGTGTATCCGTATATTGCTACAAATATTACATTTTACATTCATTATTATGTTTTCGAACTCAGCTCAGCTCGAATGAATTCGTGTAAAATTGTTTTTCTACGGCCGTACTAAAAGAGCCACTTTCACACACGCATTTTGTTTCCGAAAGTTGCACTTTTCCGTACGGCGTGCGTGAAAGGAAATTTTCCCGCACGGCGTGCGGGAAAGTAAAATACCTTGTAATATGGCATTATAATATATTATAATACATGCAATAAACTAATATTTAGATATTATTTACTAATTTATTTCAAATTTATCTTAATGTGTACCTACATGTTTTAATGAAATTAGCGCGATAATTCGATGAAATAAAATTATTTTGACATAATATTTAAAAGTCAGATCAGTAGACAATTACAATGGTTTTGAATCGTCGTCATGGAAACCAATATCGTCGTCGTGGTAACCCATTATATTAAAAGCTTGGATTTGACAACCTTGTCAAAGAATTAATTTGTGTATTTTCACTTCTAAATAAAAATTGATATAAGCCTATTTTTTGTGGCTTTTTTCCAAACATACGGCCCTAGAAAAAATAATGTTCCTAACTCATGCGGAAAGTGTCTTCTCCGCACTCGACTGCTTGCCCGAACTCCGCTATCACGTCGTTCGGGTCAACTGCAGTCTCGTGCGTGAAACTATCACTTTCCGCACTAGTTAGGAAAATAACTCTTTTTACAGCTTTTATAATATGGAAAAATATTTCGTCTACGAATAATGGCTTATACGTTATTCTAATTGTTTATTTGTTAAAAATATCAGTAATTTTGCAAAAGGATTTTTGGTTATAAAAATGATTTTTTTAACCTTTGTGAGACACATTAATAGTTAATCGTTCATTCCATTATTTTCTAATATTATTGCAAAAATTATGTCTTTGGGATAAACAAATAGAATAAATTTTAAAGTAATTGATGTTTTGTTCTGAAATTTTAAGGGTTTGTTAAATACCCCAATACCCAATACTTTTGGTGAAATACCAAAAATCTAGGTTAATTTTAATAATCTTGATTATCAGTAGTAATTGCACAACAGCTCTAAAATTATATATTAATTTTAGAGATCGAGTGCAATTTGTTGCGATTATTTCATGAATAAAACTGTTCAAAACCAAAATTTTATTGTAATTTATTTATGTAAGTACAAATTAGTACAATTAAACAAACAGTTGTTATAAAGATTAATTTGAAGGTTGAAAGTCATCACTTTTATGATTTTTAAAACATTAATTGTCATTAATGTCACTGAATGTATTTTTTCGTAGCAACGAAGGGCATCTGACGTAATATACTTGACGACGGAAAATTATCAAAAATTATCGATTTAATTTAGATTTCTGTAGCTTTCTATTGGTCAGAATCTCCTAAGAATGAAATAATCAAACAATAATTTTGCCTTATTTTGCAGATTTCGAAGCAACAAATTTACTTTTTTATCTTTCAAAAATTGTCATTTTGAAGCTTTTTTAATGTTAAGCTAATGTTAAAAAATAAAAAAAAACTAGCGTCTTTTGTACTAAATTGTTAATAATTAAAAAGCGGCTCAAAACTATTGGCAGGAAACGGGATTTCTTCCTACTTTATTTTATTTATTTAATTAGTTAAGCCCATTTGTACCTTTCGGTGTTGGGCTGTTTACATCTAGTTCAATACCTACATTTCATTACATTTTAATAATAGGGAACTTGCATAAATTTTTAAATATTAAAATGATATTAAAAAATATAAAGTAACATGATCTTAAAACGCTTGCTTGCGAGAAAAACAAATATTTTTAACCCGTACGCGATTACGATGCTTTGAAAATGCTATAAAATTCAAATATCTTAGGAGGCTCTTGAACGTCTTTCTATTGGTCCGACGTCACGGGCCACGGGCTAGCAGTCGGAAACCATAGATAAAGAATATATAGTATTACCAGATAGATAGGCAACTCACTGTAAAAATTTGGTTCCTTACGCCATTTGCGAGCGATGTGTTAACTAATCACCATTTGGCGGGAAATTCAAATGGACAAGCATTAATTTTATCCGTTTAGCGCCTCTTGCGGGCAATTTCGTTACTAATTAAAATATCTTGTTATTTTACAAGAAATAATCTCACCTATATTATTAAAATAAAATACCAAAACTTACTAAGCTTGTTAAAATATTTTATTTAAATAATATCTATTAAATAATATATTTAAGTAATACTCATAAATTATTCGGAATTCTCAAGTTGCAAAATATATGTTATTTTTGCTGTCAAATTTAGTAAGGAAAAGGGATATAAAAAAGTTAGACAATTTTTTTCTAAATATATGTACGTTTATTTATTCGTTGTTTCAGATAAAACAGTTATAAACTAATTACTATTTACCTATGCATTTTCTAACTTTTCTATGATTTGTACACAACAATAATAAACCATGTTTATTTTTTTTATTAACACAACACCAAAGTTCTTTCGCAACTAAAACTATACACTACACTTTATAAACGAAGGATAAAACTGAAATTGAAATTACTAAGAATAAATCGTTACAGATAATACAATAAAATTTGTAAACTAATAGAAAATTATTTGTATTTGCACTAACTGTAACTGTCATTGACAATCGAGTTAAGCCTCGTTTGATTATTTTATTTCTGACATTCAGGTATGGTGTTTTAACATAAATGATTGGTTAAAATCTTCGTGAGCGAGAAAGGCTGTCGTTTCTCTTTATTTAGCTGAGCGGTGTGGAAGTGGTGGGGGAAATTCCCCAATTTTTCCATATGAGATTCCGGGGCATGGTCGGAAACCACGCGATTAGGGTAGGTATCACGGGTATATTACATTTTAATCGTCTTTAATGGAAAATTCCTAGGTATTATTTATGTTCATCTTATATATTTTAATAAGTAGTTCCCCAATCAGCTTAGTTTTAAACTGAAATTGATATAAACAACTGTTTATAACAATAGTTTGGTACCATTATATTATAGTATACGGTCCCCATGGGTTTGATCTACCTACCTCTAATCGAAGGATTTCGTATATCCTGGAAAAGATTACGGTGTAATTTGCATTATAATAAAGATTATATTTCATTGTAATGTTTATTAGTACCTACTGGAGCCTTTCATTATTGTGTTCAAAGCCTTCTGAGAAAAGATTATGGTGATTAGCAGACGTACCGATAGAATGTGTACATAGCCAACAAAATCCTTCTTTCTTCTTCTTCTTATGCAATCCACTAATGGATGTTCGCGATCACGTTTGACCATTTTTCTCTATCCCTTGCAGTATGTATTAGGTCTCCTATGTTTGTTAGTCCTGTCCATTGTTTTACATTACGGAGCCATGATATTTTCTTCCTGCCCACTCCCCTTCTTCCTTCGATCTTTCCTTCAATTAAGGTTTGCAGAAACTGATATCTTTCATTTCTAATTATGTGTCCCAGGTATGCCGTTTTTCTCTGTTTAATTGTGCACATCAGTTGTCGTTCTGTACCAATTCTTCTCAGGATTTCTTCACTTGTTATTCTTGCGGTCCAGGGAACTTTAAGGATTCGTCGATAGATCCACATCTCAAATGCCTCTAGCTTATTCATTGTGTTTATTTTTAAAGTCCATCCTTCCATGCCATATAGGAGCACCGACCATATATAGCATTTTGTGAATCTTAATCTTAGGTTTAGGTCAAAGTCAGAGTTCGTAAAGACGTTTCTGAATTTCATGAATGCACTTCTGGCTCTTTCTATCCGACATTTAATTTCCATATCCGACATTCAGTCTTCACATAGCCAGGTTTCCAGGTACTTAAACTTTCTTACGCGCTCTACATCTTGGTTGTTATATGCTAGTCTTGCATGTTGATGTTGACATAATTGACGGCTGATTATAAGGAACTTTGTCTTTTTTATGTTGATGCTAAGTCCCATGTTCTCGCTATGCTCTCCAATTTTATTAAGAAGGTTTTGGAGGTCTTCTATATTGTCTGCTATTAAGACCAAATCATCCGCATATCGTATATTATTGACCCAGGTACCATTCACTTTGATGCCGCTTTCGCATTCCTCAAGAGCTTCCTGGAAGATACTTTCTGAATATAGATTGAACAGTAGTGGGGAGAGAATGCATCCCTGTCTTACACCTCTGAGAATTTTTTGAGCTTGCGTTGTTTCATTGTCCACCTTGACGACAGCTGTTTGATTCCAGTAAAGAGCCTCTATGCAACGAATGTCTTTTTGATCTATGTCGAGTTGTTTCAGTATATGTACGAGTTTATGTTGTTGTACTCGATCGAAGGCTTTTTCATAATCTATAAAGCACATCATTACATCTTTCCTTTGATCGTAGCAGTTCTGAGCTAGCACTTGGGTTGCAACTAGTGCTTCCCTGGTACCCAGGCCTTTTCGAGATCCAAATTGTGAGCAACCAATAACCTTATCGCATTTTGTGGAGATTCTGTAGTGAAGAACTTTGAGGAATATTTTTAAAGAATGGCTCATCAGACTTATCAGTCGGTGCTCTTGACCCTTTGTTGCGTTGTTCTTTTTTGGCAAAGGGATAAAGGTAGATACAAGCCATTGGACAGGGAATTTTCCTTTTTTATAGATTTGGTTGAAAAATCTTTGGAGTATCGTAATTCCCTCTTCATCTAACAATCTGAGTTACTCAACAGGAATTTTATCAGGTCCAACTGCTTTCCCGTCTTTCGAGGTATTTATTGCTCTAGTAATTTCTTCAATTGTGATCTCGGGACCAGATAGGTTGTTAATATCTATCACTTGTTCCTGAACGACTTCTATCTCAGGCCTCTCGTCTGCAAAGAGATTTTTGATGTATTTTTCCCATATGAGTTTCCTCTCTCTATCATCTTGTGCCATTTTTCCTTGTTCATTTTCTAAGTTAGAAAATTTCTTTTTTCTGTATATTCCAGCTACCTCCTTTAGTTTCTTATGTAGGTTGTGGTCATCATGTAGTTTTTGTAACTGTTCCATTTCCTCACACTGTTTCTTTAGCCACTTATTTTTTGCCGTTCTTATCTCTCTTCTTATGCGTTGTTGTTGTTCTCGATATTTGTCTCGGTTCCCTTGGTTTTTATGTTTTCTTCTTTCTTCGAACATTGCCAGGATTTCGTCAGTCATCCAACTTTTCTTTTGTAGTTTTTGTTTATAACCTAATTCTTTTTTAACTGTATCCGTCATTGTTTCCTCTATGGCTCTCATGTGTTATCCAAATTAACTTCTCTTTCTAGTTCTACTTTTGTATTCTTTGTTAGTTCTTTGTTTAATTTCATACTTAATTCTCTTCTGGTATTCTCATCTTTAAGTTTAGCATAGTCTATTGTTGGTTCTGGTTTAGATCCTTCTTTACAAAGTTAATAATACGCATAAATAAGAAGAATCATTATTGTAATTTTACAAGTTAATATCTTTATCATCTTAGCTTATACTTACACCGCATCCCTCGGTAGACCGCAAGCTATAGTAGAAACCCGACCGTAGACCGCATACTATAATAGCACCAATACTTTTTAGTTACTCTTACTTTTATTACTAAAAGTTTTGTTTATTTTTAAGTTACTTGTTTCTTCTTTGTTCTTCTACACAAGAAACGATAAAAGTAATTTCGTAAAAAAGAACTTTTTGATACATGTCAACAGTGATAAAATGTTAATATTTTGCCCGTCACAGAAAAAATCATTTTTGCCAGTTTGCCACAGAGTAAAACAAGATATTTCAACTGTATTATTTATCTATGGGCAAACTGCATTAAAAATGCAATAGCCCACCGAACGGGCAAACGATAAGAGTGGCCTGTGACGTCAGACCCCAGCTCTCGCTATTGAAGTTGTTTGAAACGGAAATTTTAGGCGCGGAACTTTGATCGCATGTTGTACGTACACTATTCATTATTAAGACGTAATATTTTGAATATAACATTTTAAAACATAAATTAACAATTTTATGCAAAAAAAATTTTTAGTGCAAGTTCCCTATTATAAAATACTTATTTTAACAATAAAATTTTAATGAATGTAAATTACTTATTTGACACATCTGTCTGTCCATCTATTTTAGTCTTGTGGTGCTTCTTTGATACTTCTTTTCCATGCTGTTCTATTTTGAGCTAATTGTTTTACCATACTTCATTGCAGTCCTCTCTTCTCTGCTTCCTGTTTAACTTGTTCTTCCCATCTCATTCTTGGGCGGCCTAGTTTATTTTTACCTTGTACCCTGACTTCATATACTTTTTTGTTGTTCTTGTGTCCTTCATTCTATGGATGTGGCCTAGCCATCCTAACTGACGTTCCCCTATAATTGTCTCTATGGATTTTAATTTTAGAGATTGGGTTATTATGTCGTTTCTTATTGTGTCTCTTCTTTAGATGGCCTTACCACTATTTGGTACACTTGTGTTTTTATTTCTTTGGGTATCTCTTTCTTTCCAAAGGACGTATTTCTTAATGTATTATAAATTGTCCCTGCTTTTCCTATTTTATTGTTTATTTCTTTGTCTATTTTACCGTCTTCCTCAATAATTGTACTTAAGTAGTTGTAGCTGTTTACTTGTTCTTACACTTATCCTTCTACCTTAATTTTTATCACTTTTTTGTAGTTGTCATAACCATTGTTTTACTTTTATCGGTGGTTATTTCCATGTTCCTTTTTCTAAGTTCTTTTATATAAATATTTATTATTTGTTGCAGTTTCTCTTCCGTGTCAGCTAACAATACTCATCTGCAAATAGTAATTCTTGTATTTGTACATTGCTCATTTTCCATTTTTCCAATATCACGTCTTTAGTTTTCTCCTTGCATTGCTTTATTGCGTCATCTACTACCATTGAGAAGAGTAATGGACTTAGTACGCAGCCTTGTTTTAGTCCTATCTTTTCTCTTTTCTTCCTACTTATATGTTTATAATAACTAAAAAAGTTGTCAGATACCTGAATTATTCAAGTTTAGTGACTAAAAAAACTAAAACAGCTAATCTTTAATAATTTCGGGATCGGTACTCACCGGGGGGACCGCAGACGCAGACATTCGGAAACAATTAGCGTCTCTTTGTAAAGACAATGAAGTCGACTTTACCAAGTAACAAGATATTTACTCAACACACACTACACATTACACTAGGTATATGATTGCGAAATTGACTGTACCATGCCAAAGGCCATTAGTTGTCGAGGCATTAAGTTAAATTAAAAAAGTAATAATATCGGGCAATATTTGGGAAAAATTCAAAAAGAATTAGAAACAAAAGAAAAAGTTATTAAATATCCCACAGATGTGGCTCTAAAAGAATGTGAAGTTCTATATAGTTTTGAGTAAAACAACATACAAGAAGTAAGCAAAAAATCGCAATGATAACGTGAAAAGATGGACTAACAACCGATTATATGGTTAGAAAAGCAACTGCAATGGTATAATATATAAGTAGATACTTGAGATAAAATATATATATATAATACTAATTCTACATAATATACTTAACTGCCCAAAAGGAAAATTAATAAATTATACGCATGGATAAAATAAAAAAACAACGCTATATTAGGAATGCCTTCCTAAAATCTCTACAATAGTACCTACCTACTTAATTATGAATGTTTTGAAAGGTGAGAGAGTTCAGCATAATGTCACAACAGCAAAAATATCCCGTGAGAAAGTTTACACCATTTATAACGGCTTGTAGTTACTTTGATTCAATATATTAATATGAAATGTATTACTAAGTAGCTCTAATTGTTATTTATTATCGACCATTTTGGTTATTGTTAACATTTTTTTATTAACTCCATTGAGTACAGCAATCAACCCATTGGGCATTAAGCATTTGTTTTGTTAAAAAATACAGACAAGTAGAGAGTTACCCCCGTGAGTAACCTCTTTACAATTAGTCCAATCAACACCCATTTTCTCGTGGAATTTTGAGAACTAAGGTCGATTTTCTTGAAAATTTGGATTTAGGTAGTAATTATAACCTTTGTCAAAATCTACCCTATACCGAACTGCGCTTTTGCCCTGGGGGTGAAAACAATCCCATCTAGGGGATGAAAATTTTTTAATCACAATAACTATGGAAATCGAAAGAATGACCAATTCTGAGTAAATTTTGTTACAATATATTTGTTAAAATATCATCAGTTTCTCCGTGCCATTTTTTAATTATTTTGGGTACCATCCCTCTGGGCCGCATTATTTTCCATTTTTCAGTTTGCTAAGAGTTGTGTTTACTACTTCTGCTATTAATTGGTGGGAGGTAGGTACTGTTTTGTTTTTACATTTTTGTCTATGATCTACCAAATAAAGTATTAGTACTGGATTTACCCTTTCTGGGGCTCTTTCTTAACCGGTTTCATTACATTCCTTACTTGCTTTCTCACGCTACGGTCTGGATTCGATATTCAGAAATGAAAATTAAAAATGAAAGTTAATTTGGAAAATAAAAAATTAAATTTAATTACAATAACGAGACAGAATATTCAGACTGAATCAACTGGACCAACATGGAAACGTCTGGAATTGAATATGGAAGCATAGAAGGAAATGGAAGATGCCTATATTCTTACATAATGTGCCCCGATTATTCCATCTTTCTAGTTTTTATCTCATTTATAATTTCGCATCTTTTGTCTAAAGTTTGGAGCACTCGCGTTAGTGACGCGGTCCATCCATGATATTTTGAGAGTGTGCCTAGAGATTTAACACATCGGCAAAAAAACGAGAAAAATTGGAGAAAAAGGGGTTTTTTCCGTTTTTTTTTCAGATGATTGGAAAAATTGGAAAAATGGGAAAGTTTAAATATTTTTTAATTGAGACTTGAAACGTGAAAAAATACCAATTTTAAAGTCGTTTAATATAAGTTTGTAAAAATAAATACACGAACATACTTCAATAATATCTGTTTATATCTTAGATACAAGTACAAACTAGTGATGTTGAAAAACTATCTACTCGTTACAAAGTACTCGTTACTTACGAATACCGAAAGTAACAATTACTATACAGAAAGGCAAATCGTTACTTTGATTACTCTGATTACTTCGTACCAATATAATATACAGAGAGGCAAATCGTTACTTTGATTACTCTGATTATTTCGTACCAATATAATATACAGAGAGGCAAATCGTTACTTTGATTACTCTGATTACTTCGTACCAATCGTATCAGGGCGAGTAACGACTATTGTATCTACAACCAGTACAATTGTTTACTTTCTAATAAATAGTATCCCAGCGAGTAACGGACGGGACCGGTATTTTACGAATGTTATAGAATATCGTTATCGGTATGAAGCGTTTTAAGGGTGTGAGGGTGAGGAGAAGATAGAAGATGAAACAGAGGGAGGTATAATTGTATATGTAAAATATTAATGTATGTAATTAACAAAGATCGAATGCGAGAACTCTATATTTTTATCTAGATCGGTGAAGGTCGTTGCTACATCGGAATACCTATACAAAATAGCTACCTACTGAGAAATACGATTCTCGATATGATTACCGGTACTCAAATACACAAATAACAAAAGTAATCATAGTAATCAAATCATTTTTATCCCTTAAACAGATCGGTGAACGTCGTTGTTATATCGGAATACCTATACAAAATACCTAGCTACTGAGAAATACGATTCTCGATATAATTACCGGTACTCAAACACAAAAGTAACAAAAGTAACCATAGTAATCAAAGTAACGAATACTGTAAATGATTACTTTATACAAAATTAACGATTTGTAACGAATACTCGAAAGTAACTATAATCAACATCACTAGTACAAACATGTATATAGGGTGAGGCAGATAACTGGCCTATTAGAAATATCTCGAGGACTAAAGGCAACAGAATCATGAAAATTGGAATAAAGGGGTTTTGAAGGGTGATCTATTAAATGAAAATATTTTCATCTATTTGCAACTTCCGGTTATACCGGAAGTTGCTTATAACTTCGTTTTTTTTAATAGGACACCCTGTATATTTTGACATTTTTGGATTCTCGCCAATATCTTATTTCTTAAAATATGAGGTTTTGTAATATTATACAGGGTATTTTGAAAGATAATTACGTTTTTTTATTAATTTCGTAGCAATATTCACACCCTGTAGAATTGCAGTAGTTTGACATCAAAAACTCTGTTTAAGTTCAAGTGATTTTTAATATAGTCTACTATTGTTAAGAATCATTAGTATAGCTAATTTTTTAATTTTAGTATACAGGGTTGGTCAAAACTCAAAATGAGTATTTTCTGAGTTTTCTTAAATGGAACACCCTGTATTTTAGTATTGTAATGAAATGATATTTTATGGTACTTTTTTATTTCTTAAGCATTCCCTATACCTAACTGCTTTAATTTGTGAGTTATTGCTGATTTAAGCTAAACATTATTTGCAACAAAAAATATGTAAAATTTTATTATGTTGGCCGTGAAAATATTCAATCACAAATAATTTTTCAGAAATAAATACATATTAATCTAGACTGATCCTTATAATTACCAATAATGGTTTAGCTATCAAAATGCCTACGTAGTTAAGATTGTTGGTGCGATTAACAATTAAGCACAAAGTAGTTAGGTATAGGGAATGCTTAAGAAATAAAAAAGTACCATATAATATAATTTCATTACAATACTAAAATATAGGGTGTTCCATTTAAGAAAACTCAGAAAATACTCATTCCGAGTTTCGACCAACCCTGTATACTAAAATTAAAAATTTAGCTATACTAATTATTCTTAACAATAGTAGACTATATTAAAAATCATTTGAACTTAAGTAGAGTTTTTGATGTCAAACTACTACAATTCTACAGGGTGTGAATATTGCTACGAAATTAATAAAAAAAACGTAATTACCTTTTAAAATACCCTGTATAACATTACAAAACCTGATATTTTAAGAAAGAAGATATTAAAGATAATCCAAAAATGTAAAAATATACAGGGTGTCCCATTTAAAAAAACGATGTTATAAGCCACTTCCGGTATAACCGGAAGTAGTGACTAGATAAAAATATTTTTATTTAATAGATCACCCTTCAAAACCCCTTTATTCAAATTTTCATGATTCTGTTGCCTTTAGTTCTAGATATATTTCTAATAGGCCCTTTATTGGCCTTACCCTGTATAGGGTCAAAAATTATAATTATTATCTAATAATTGAAAGTATCAAAACCGAAACTTGAAAGGTGGAAAGCACATTAATTCACCAAAGAGCTCACTGGTATATTTTCATCCGAGTCTGAATCTGAATCTTCAGACCAAGCCTATGATTCAGACTCGATCCCCGCTTCATCATCCTGGACGGATAGAACAACATGATTTTTGTCAGTCTCATCTGAAAGTGGATCTGGTCTAGCACCGTAAATAAATATCATCTGTTTTTCGTTTATAACCAAATTTAAATGAATAGCAACAACTCCTGAATTATTTTATCCTATGATAATATATTATATTATCAGAGGATAAAATTCAGAAGTTGTTGCTTATCAATTTCTTTTGCTTGTATGTATGAAGCCGTGTAAATACCAGTGTCTGTCTGAAAGGGCGGAAGATGGTGGTCCATTTAAAATTCGGGAGGCAATTGGTATAAGTGGCTGTGATGTATACAAACTTTGCCACTGTAACGGGATGTGTACTATTCGCTCTATCCCATAAAGAATTTGGACTAAAAGTCCAGTTTTTGTTCTAAATTGGGCTACATTTTCCACCATTTTCCCTACATCTAGATCTAATGAACGATGCATTTTAGAAATAAAATCTATAGCTTCCATTAGTTGGTCTTCATTCAATTATTCTCTTTTAAAGCGAACATCAAGAAGATTGGCTACAAAGTGAATCGGCTTAGAACAGAATTCTTAGCGTTCTTCAACATATTTTAGCAAGTTTTCGATAATAGTCTGGTCAACTTGTTGGGGAATATTATTTTTCTATGGATGCTATAAAATGTGCAACTTCTCTCACTACTTACATGCATTCAAAATGAACAATTCCTCAGGCAGTGAGAAAAGTCGGCCATTGCAGTGAGAAATATTTTTTCTCACGGGTTCACCGCCGCCGGTTTACATACATATGATCGCCATTTCCATGGTAACATGCACAATACAAACACAATTATTTTTGTCAAACAAAATGTGTTTAAACTTGTCAAAACTTATCAAAAATTACCTTTTAAGACTGTTCAACTGTGAATTATAATTTTAAATAAATAAAGTATATAAATATTAAGAATAATTAATACCTATTTGTATATATGTATTTTATTTCAATTCAGGCATATAATATACCTAAAAGCACCTAAATTATTTAATTTTAAAGTTTTAACTCTTGAAAAAACACGCATCCATAGAAAAAGTACAGTGTACAACACGAGAGAAAATTACATATTTCTCTCTCGCTTGATTTGCGGCACTCGCCTCGTGCCTCGGCTCGTGCCAACAAACTTCTGCGCTCGTGAGAAATATGTCTTTTTTCTCTCTTGTTGTACAATATACTATTAATATTGTGTCGTTTATCGTTGATTAAATACACGTATATTCAATCAACACTTTTATATACCGGGTGTCCACTTATATTTTCCCCCATTTTAACTGCCTATAACTTCTAAACGGCTCAAGATAGAAATATGCGGTTTTCGCTGAAATGTTTTATTTTAGTAAAAGTTTTGTCTGAATGGACTGAATTTTTTATATCGCTTTCAAATACGAAAATAAAAATGGCGGATTTTTGAAAAAAACGTTGTTGACTTTTTTTTAATGGAACACCCGGTATATTTTTTTGTAAATTGAAAGAAAGGTCATTTACCTATCCAGCGATATAAATTTTTTTAAAATCGGTTGTCAAATCACTGAGTAATGAATTTTTAAAATGAGAGGTGCAACGTGGATATCACATACCTATATAACATAACTAAGCAAATTGATATTATGTTATGTAATTTCCACACCGCATCTCTCATTTTAAAAACTAACTGCTCAGTCATTTGACCACCGATTTTAAAAAAAATATATATCGTTGGATAGGGAAATGACCGTTTTTTCAACTTTTTAGGTAAATGACCATTTTTATGTCGCTTTTAAATAAAAAATTGCGGATTTTTGGGAAAAAAACGTTGTTGACTTATTTTATTGGAACATCCAGTATATTTTTTGTAGCTTGAAAAAACGGTCATTTACCTATCCAGCGATATTAAATTTTTTAAAATCGGTTGTCAAATCACTGCGCAAATAATTTTTAAAATGAAAGATGCAATGTGAAAATCACATAACATCATTTTGCTTAGTTATGTTATTTAGGTATATGATATCCACGTTGCACCGCTCATTTTAAAAATTAATTACTCAGTGATTTGGCAACCGATTTTGAAAAACTTTATATGGCTAGACAGGTGAATGACCTTTCTTTCAATTTACACAAAAATATACTGAGTGTTCGATTAAAAAAAAGTCAACAACGTTTTTTTCAAAAATCCGCCATTTTTCTTTTCGTATTTGAAAGCGATATAAAAAATTCAATCCATTCAGACAAAACATTTACTAAAATAAAACATTTCATCGAAAACCGCATATTTCTATCTTATGCCGTTTAGAAGTTATAGGCAGTTAAAATGGGGGAAAATATAAGTGGACACCCGGTACTTAAAGACAAAAGGCACGTCTGATAATATAGATTTATCAGATTTTATTAAATTTACCGATTTTGATATTGGATGCAGAATTTGTTTTGTATATTGTTAC
This sequence comes from Diabrotica virgifera virgifera, assembly GCF_917563875.1. Lineage (NCBI taxonomy): Eukaryota > Metazoa > Arthropoda > Insecta > Coleoptera > Chrysomelidae > Diabrotica > Diabrotica virgifera. The sequence goes on from NC_065448.1 coordinate 134,457,403, forward strand.
AAATTTCAATTTTCCGTAATTTTAAATTTTTTCCTCTTTTTTCCGAAAAAAAAACAGATTTTTTTCCTGCACTCAATTTTTCCGGAAATTTTAAATCTCTAAGGGTAAGCACAGAACAAGTAAGTCGCGGTGGAGGTGTAGGTCGCGGTAGATGCTACTAGTTAAGTCGCGGTCGATGTCGACAGCACATAGCAAGAAGGTCACCTGCGCTGTTAGTCGAGCTAGAACCACTATCAATTGGCTGTAAATAATAAGATCCTCCTTCATGTTTCAAAAATTTACTGAATTTAATTACTTTAGAAATTCAAAAATAAGCAATACAAAAAAGGGATTATATAAAAAGTATCATCTCAGATCATCCTTGTAGGCCGCGCAGTAGACATCCATGTTAACCAAACTCATTTTATTTTCGAAAGCATCGATGTAAACCTCCTAGATGGCATCGCGCTAAACCTCCATCGCGACTTACCTGCTTTGTTCTATTTCTTTCAGTACAATGTGTTTGTTTTACATGGATGTCGACATCGACCGCGACCGACACATACAGCTCCACCGCGACTTACTTGTTCTTAAGTGTGCCTATATCGCCACATCTCGAATGCTTCGATGTTCTTTATGGTCGACTGTTTTAGTGTCCAAGCCTCAACTCCATATAACAGGGTATAAAAGACATAACACCGCAGCATTCGTATTGGTAACTTTATGTTGATATCACGATTGCAAAAGAGTTTGTGCATTCTATTAAAGACTGATCTAGCAATTTCTATTCTGCAATTAATGTATTTTGTTTGATCAGTATCGTCTGTGATCCAAGCACCTAGATATTTATAACAGGACACACGCTACTACAAAAAAAAACCTGTAAAAAAAGCATACCTACCCTGTTATTAATCTAAAAATGGAAGCAGAAGATTTGTATATGTCTCTCCACAGTTAACTCATACAAGGTGATGCGACTAATTTGCATATAAAAAGTATAGTTATAAAAATTATATGAATATTTTAAGTATCATTTATACAAACATTAACAAATAAAAAGTAGCACCTTTATCAAGTTAGCATAACCGCTAATTGCGCCTGTCATCACTTACGAAATCTATTATTTAAGATTATGAAAAATGAATTTTTCACCACGATAATCAGAAAACAAAACATTAAGCTTACATTAAAAAGTCACGAAAACGTTTAGAATACATTTAATCAGATATCAAATTGCACAAGAATGAATTTACAAAATGACGAAACGTAAAACAAAGTGAATATTTCATTTTAAGATTGCAAGAATAGTTAAATTATTATTGTTTCAAGGATTCAGGATTTGAAACGATAATGAACATAGAATAATTTCTAATAAATGTATTAATTCGAGAAGGATGAAGGCTTTGTTAGATTATTATTACTAATAACTCTCGCAATTGATCAGATAAAATATTGCAAATTACTCGTAATATATTTTGATTCGCAGATATCTATACCGATAACACACCAAGCATATTACAAAAAATATTTATTGCTTTATTGGTACCTTATCTCCACTTTACGTACTTTTTTGTGTACCAAAATTTTTTGAAGTATTACAGCCTATGTACACTAAGCATCAAAATTAACGCACCACCTTAAAAATGGGATATTTTTGATGTCTTGTATTTTTTAAACCTGTCATCCGATTTTAGTGATTTTTTTTAATATGTTATAGCTTTATTCTTCCAGAATATCGATGTAATAATATTGTTGATAAACAGATAAGTGTCATTGTATACCGGGTGTAACAATGATAGTGTGTTTTTTCCTCAAAGTTTGGAACACCTTGTGGAATATTCTGGCGTATATAAAACATTAAACTTAACACTAAACTGTAGCCTTAGGCTTTCTTAACATTATGTTTTTTGATTTATTCGCTTATGTTGGATAATAAAAAAGTTGGGTACTTTAACAACTAGCAACGTTCTTCATCAATACAGGGTGTTTCTAAGTAAGTGCGACAAACTTTAAGGAGTAATTCTGCATGAAAAATTAATGACCGTTTGTTTTATAAACATATGTCCGCAAAAGCTTCGTTTCCGAGATACAGGATGTTGCTTTTTTTATTACAAACTGACGATTTATTTATTGCTCTAAAACCGGTTAAGATATATGCAAATGAAATTTGGTAGGTTTTAAGAGGTAGTTATTGCGCATTTTTTGACATATAATGAAGAATTTTATATTCACCATTGGCGTGCATATGGGTAATATGACCGGGTAGTATGACCCGTATGCACGCCAATGGTGAATATAAAATTCTTAATTTTATGTCAAATAATGCGCAATAACTACCTCTTAAAACCTACTAAATTTCATTTGCATATCTCAACCGGTTTTAGAGCAATAAATAAATCGTCAGTTTGTAAGAAAAAATTCAACATCCCGTATCTCGGAAACGAAGCATTTACGGACGTATGTTTATAAAGCAAATGGTCATTATTTTTTCACGCACCCCTTAATGTCGCACTTATTTAGAAACGCCCTGTATTGATGAATAACATGGCTAGTTTTTAAAGTACCTAACTTTTTTATTGTCCCACATAAGTGAATGAATCGAAAAGCGCAATGTTAAGAAAGCCTAAGGCTACAGTTGAGTTTTAATTTCAATATTTTATATACGCTAGAATATTCCACAGGGTGTTCCAAACTTTGAGGAAAAAACACACTATCATTGTTACACCCGGTATACAATGGCATTTACCTGTTTAGCAATAATATTATTACATCGATATTCTTGAAGAAAATACACTAGAAAAATCACTAAAATCGGACAACAGGTTTAGGAAAAACGAGAAATCAAAAATGTCCCATTTTTAAGGTGGTGCGTTAATTTTGATGTTTAGTGTAGATATATTTTGTGGCACCTAATTTTTTTTTATTTATTTATTTATGGATTTCAATCATGAGAAAAGCACATGGAAAAACTACACAATATACAAAAGTACAAATAAGTAGGATAAAAATATAATACATATCGCACCTCCGCTCAAAGAGTGCCATAAGTCAAAAAAGCAAAGTTTCGAGAAAACTACGTTTAAAGTTTGTCCTGCAGCATTTCCGGGTTTAATTCAAAAACTATTAAAATTAGAATAATAACTATTTTAGTCAGTTACAATGGTTTTCGAAGCTCTATAAAATAGCGTATTAAGTAAAATAAAAATATTTAAAAAACGTTATTTTTTTAGTTGTAACGCTATACAGATAAAATAACGAAAAATTTACGAAATATTTTTTATCAAAAGTAACACTTGCAGTACAGAATATAATATTATTATTATCTGGTTAACAGACTACTTTTTAATGATGGAACTTTAAATACAAAAAACAACATTAAACACAAAATACTGCAAAAAGAAAGATAAATAAGTGATAAATGTGTAATGTGTTACTTTTCTTGAAAACATACGCAGATTGCTTTGAATAAAGTAATCACATAAGTATACTGTCTTAACTCGACAAACGACGCTTTATACACATCTTAGATGGAGAAATGCTTTGCACAAGTCGATATATATGACACTGTTTGTGTTTGGTACGTCGTTAATTTTGGATAATCGTATAATGACACTAGTCTTATCTAACGTTAAATACTTGACCCATAGACGTGACACTTTGTGAAATAGGGGTTTATAATTTTATTAAAGTGTTGGTGCAATAAAACCGATTTTAAAATTTTTTGAGTTATGACACTCTTTGAGCAGAGGTGCGATATATAAAAAGTCACAAAATGCTATAGGCGTAGGGTGCATTATGAATAGTGACTATGGACCAACAAACTGTCAACACTGATGGAATGGGCATGAAGCGAATTTAATGCGGCCAGGATGAGAGAGCATAGTCCGGGAAGGATAGAAGATAATCGCCATCTCTCGTTAACAAAAAAATTGATAGTGGTAGTCAGGGTTGATAGATTGGGGAATTTTCCCACAATTTTGGAGTAATTTGAAAGCGTCTAGGGGAATTTTTCTAAGCAGAAATGTTTGGGGGATTTTGGGGGGGGGGAATTATGGAAGATTTTAAGGGGTCATTGTAAATTAAATTTGCGAATATACGTATAACTGTATATTATACTCTCATATAATCGAAGACGAATTATTTCAAGGGCTCTCTGTTGATAAGTAGTATAATTGGTTTACTGTTCTCTACTTTGACTAAATTTGGGGGATTTGTGCTTTAATTTGAGGGAATTTCAGTTTCTTAGTAAGGGATTTATAAAATCACATCTGGCAACTCTGGTGGTAGTTATAGCAATTTTTCCCTGGCATTCTCTGTCTCTCTCTAGGACCTCTCTCTTGTAGGTTGGTCTAAATTTCGCTTCCCTGTTTGAATGGGACGGGGTCATTCCATCAGTATTGACAGTTCGTTGCTATGGACGCAGTTTCGATTTTAATTGATTAATGCCCGATTTCACCAACGATACCTAAACAGTTGCCTTCGGAAGTAAATCTTATCGAAAAGAACTTCCTAAGTCAATAATTAGGAACAATATCGTTTCACAACGTAAATAAAAAAAAATCTAGGAAATTCTCTATAATAAGTGCACCGCCAAATAAATCTATATCAAAATACAATAAAATCCTTTATAAAAGGTATATTTGTTAAAATCCCTATACAGGGATACATCACAGAACAGAACTAGTTTTCGATCGGATGACCGATCATCATCAGTGTTTACGTGTATCTAACATGCTAACCACCAAAGTAAAAAATATATGGGTAAAACCCTACGGTGGTGTAACGAAATAACACAGTGGACAAACGTGGACAATCAATGGACAATCTAATGGCGTCGGTCACATTTTTTTCTACCTTTTTCTGGCTAACTTCACGGACCTTTTATTTTGACCTTATATTTTGACTTCGGAATTCGTTCTCGATCACTTAGTAGTAACATTTGGGACCAGTACATTGCAAAAGAAAATAAAAATAAGTTATATAGCTCCATTCTAAGAAGTCATGAAAATGAAATATGGCAGATACCTATAGAGGAGATAATTACACACAGAGATGGATTTCTGAAGAAAAGCACGAAGATCGAGAATAAAAAAGGTGACAAACAAAATAATTAGGGAAATATTGTATGTGAAACACTCATTATTAGACGATATCAAAACTAACCAAACAATTTGGTACGGTCGCGTACAACACATGACCGAAAGAAGACTATCCAAAAGATTTTGAAATACTCACAAGAGGAAGAAGACGTAGGAAAGTTAGAGAGAAGGCATTGACAAAAAAAATTGAAAGGAGAAATTTAGTAATATGTAGGGTGACAGATCAGTGGCGGATAGGTATTGGAAGATGTAGGGGTTACGCTAATAATTAAATTAATTCATTAAATTTGCATTATTAATATCCCTCAAGAAATTTTTTGCAATACGCCCGCGATCGATTTAAAAACGACATTCATCTGCACACGCGCAGTAATCTCGTTGGCGTGAAGCGAAAATCTATTTCCGATTCGCACAGTAGTTGGGTCCATGGCCCGGTATCTTATATGGGAAAATTGGGGAATTTCCCCCACCACTTCCACACCGATCAGCTAAATAAAGAGAAATGACAGCCTATCTCACTCACGAAGACTTGAACCAATCATTTATGTTAACACTATACCTGAATGTCACAAATAAAATAATCAAACGAGGCCTAACTCGGCAAAATGTCAATTCTGTCAAAAGTAATGACAGTAGAGTTAGTGCAAATAATTTAGTTTACAGTTTTTATTGTATTATCTTTAACGATTTATTCTTAGTAATTTCAATTTAAGTTGGTTCCTTATCCTTCGTTTATAAAGTGTAGTTTTGTTTTAGTTACGAAAGAACTTTGGTGTTGTGTTAATAAAAAAACTAAACATGGTTTATTGTTGTGTACCAATCATAGAAAAGTTAGAAAAATGCGTAGGTAAATAGTAATTAGTTTATAACTGTTTTATCTGAAACAACAAATAAATACACGTACCTATGTTTAGAAAAACATTTTCTAACTTTTTTATATCTCTTTTCCTTACTAAATTGGACAGCAAAAATAATATATTTTGTAACTTGAGAATTCCGAATAATTTATGAGTATTACTTAGATATTATTAAAAAGTACAATACTTTAACAAGCTTAGTAAGTTCTGATATTTTATTTTAATAATATAGGTGAGATTATTTCTTGTAAAATAAGAAGATATTTTAATTAGTAACGAAATTGCCCGCAAGAGGCGCTAAACGGATAAAATTAGTGCTTGTCCATTTGAATTTTCCGCCAAATGGTGATTAGTTAACACATCGAACGCAAATGGCGTAAGGAACCAAATTTTTACAATGAGTTGCCTATCTATCCGGTAATACTATATTATTTATCTATGGTTGGGCCACTAGCTCGTTGATAGAACACAGAGCCTTGCATATTTTTTGTTTTGGGAGTGGTCGGTCTGGGGTTTCCAAGAAAAGGGATATAACATCGAATATTACAGATAAAACCCGAAAAACTAAAGCACCAGCTACATAAATAATCCAGAATCCCTGTAGTTTTACAATAAAAGTTAAGTGGATATCAATTATTCTTCTTTATGTGCCGTCTTCTACCGAAGGTTGGCGACCATCAAACGATAGGTTTCTCTGTTTTGTGCCGCATGTATTATGTTCGCAGCTTCTGGTATTTGAAACCATTCTCTCAAGTTTCTCAGTCAGGATTTCTTCTTTCTGCCCAAACCTCTTCTACCTTCAATCTTGCCTTCGACGATAAGCTGTAGCAGACATCATATCAATTAACCAACCATTTGGTTTTGGCTCGTGTTCTAAACCCAGGTGAGCATTCATTATTTCTCGTCATAAAACCATATCAGTTTTATAATCGTTATTTATCTCGTTAGTTATTCTTCGTATTATTCATTTTGGTTAGGAAATAACAGAAATTCATGTTGTAGTATAATATAATTTATTCATTTTGCTAGTTATAGGTAATACCGCTATTCATTTTTGCTAGTAACCACAAGGTCAGAGTTTTTTTATTGTCAAACTAAAGTTTTTATCAATCATTAGGTTTTTTTTCGTTAACCTTTTTAGTTGTCAGCCAGGTATACCAGTCTTTATAACGGGCAGATGCGACGAACATTTAAGTTGGCAGTAGCTGTCACAACGTTTGACTTGACATAACCATAATGTTTATTTGTTTTTACTTTTCGGTGAGATGGAGGTTTTGTGGTTATAACCAGTGGCGTAGCTAGGGTGGGGCGGAGGGGGCGGTCCGCCCCGGGTGTCACCCGTTCGGGGGTGACACCCGGGAGACACGATCACAAAATCATGAATCGTAAATTTGTAACTTTACTCACTTTACAATCAAAATACAATTCGACATTATTTTGTGAACACACGAAACCGAGAAAAGTCGAGGTGAAAGTGGCATTTTTTGATTTTTTACGTTAAAAGCAAAAAATGTAGTTGATCTAAGTAACGAAATTGTGAAGAAGCTTGAAATTGATGATTTAGATGTTATGAAGTACCGTTCACAGAGATACGATAATGCAATACGATAATTATGAGCAGCGTACATGGAGGAATACGAGCTATTATTAAAGCAAAAAACAAAAAGGCTATTTTCATTGGATGTATTGATCATTTAATTAATTTATGTGGCCAGCACTTTTTTGTACAAAATACATCTAGTGTAACGTGTTTCAGAACACTAGAGGCAATTTTTAATTTTGTTTCCGTTTCCACTAGCTGCTGGGAAGTGTTTATTAAACACAGCAAAGCATCTGTTAAGCGACTGTCCACAACGCGTTGGAGTGCTCACTATCCCGCAGTTAAAGTATTGGTAGAACATTTTGATAATGTTGGTGCTGCAATTGAAGAATTATGCATGTCATCAACAAGAAAATTTAGACACCAGAAATGTGGCCCATAACCTTATGCCCGCTGTGTGTAATTTCACATTTCTTTGTTATCTTTTCTTTTGGAATGATGTACTAAGAGAAATCAATTTTTGTCAGATTGAACTGCAAAATAAAGGCATAACCGTTAATCAATCAGCGACCAAAATAGGAGAACTTCGTCTTTATATTGCAACTAATTATTTTTTTTTTCATTATACGAAACATACATTTATTGGATTATCGTTGATTTTCACAATCTTTATATTTAGAATTTGGGGTGACACCATCGATTACCGCCCCGGGTGTCACCCATGCTAGCTACGCCACTGGTTATAACTATATCCTGGAGGAGGCTAAAGTTTCTTAAAGTTTCTTAAATGACTATTTCTTTTAGATCGACCACTCATATTTTGGGGGACCACCCATTATGCGGGGTCACTCCAACATTTTTGCCAATTGTCAAAACCGAAAAACATTAAATAATCCAGGACCATCAACATTGAAATTGCAGCATTTTGCTTTGTTCCTCACAGCTCTCCATCGTCGTTGGAATTTTTGTTGTACTTAAAGGGAGGACCAACCCAAGGACCTGTTTTTATGGACCAAGTTGTGGAAAAGGAAAAAACAAAAAATAAGCTTGTGTTGTTATATTATTTTAACACCTTAATTATATTTTCACAGTGTACACTATTTATATGCATATAAATGAGGTTAACCAGATAGTTTTTTTTTGTAATTCTTAAGGGGTTTTTTTTCTGTTCTTAAGTAGGTTTTCAAATATATATAGTTAAGTTAAACAATGGTCAATAATAAATAAATCAATTTTTTTTAACATTTAAAAGTAAGAGTAATAAATTTATAATAAAAGTGGTTTTTAAAAAGAGAGGGAAATCAAGTTATAATAAAAGTGGTTTTTAAAGATAGGGTAATAAAGTTATAATAAAAGTGGTTATCAAGGAGAGGATTAATTAAATTGAGACAGTTTTTTTATAATAGTTAGCTAGAAAGTTGCAGACCCAACTCGGCTATATAGTGTTATATAAATCTCCCAGCACCTATTCGCCAGTATAGTACTGACACATAGATCTGGCACGTTAGGTAACTGGACACTTGCTAGTCCTATAGGATTATTATACATTACTAACTTTAGAGTTAAGACTTTGCTATTCACCTGGACTTTGTTTTTACCTCGCACAGTAGTGGTGGTTCTTTATTTTGGCGTGAATGTGTGGTTCTAGATTTTCTCAACCACCATCACTACTGTTTATCTCATAAATATCGTTATATGTATAATTGATACATTGTAAAATATTAAATAATATTTATTTATAATATATTTGTTGTTACTATTTTGATTTTTATTTCAGTCTCTATTACCAGTATATATTATAGCAAGATAAGGTAAATATTGAATTTTTTTTTTATTTCAGGTCATTGTATCAAGTGTCATTTGGTCAGTTTTTTTTCTTGTCGTTCTTTACTTCAAAAATCTCGAACTTCTCAAATTCTCGGTCTAGAAAGCCGAGCTGTCAGTTCGAGTTGGCGCCCTTCTTCTTCTTCTTCTCGACTTATTGTACTTTTCATATCCTTTTATTTCCAGTGGTCTCATTTTCTTCCTTGTTTATATCATATCATTATCCAATATCTTTGTAATAAATGCGAGAATTTGTAATATTGCGAGAGTTTGTGTCTCTCCGTCAGTTTTAATTGGTTCCTCTGAGCTAAGCCGTTCTTTAGTAGTATCTTACAGCACTTCTCTTCCAGTTTTTCCTTATTTCGTCAGTTCTTCCTCTTCAAAAATCCCAATACCCAGAGTATTGGGTTACAAAGAACAGAGACGTGAATCAACTTGACTGAGAACACATAGTTAGAATCAATAAAGGTAGAATATACTAACAAGATCAACATTCCTCAGTGCATTTAAATAATTTTTGGTTTTTATTTTAGCTGGCAGTTTCAATAGTTAAAAAAAAATGTACCTAATTATGGAACATGACATTTAGTCCATTCTTTCACGGTTTTTGATCTAAATTTTAAAGAACGCTTGGATTGACATGAAATTTGGCATACGTATAGCTTACATGTCAAAGAAAAAAAGAGATATTGTGCCGATGTGTGCTTTTGCCCTGGGGTGACTTTCACCCCCTCTTGGGGATGAAAAAATATATGTCCAAAATAAGTCCGGAAATGGGTAAACTGACTAATTTTAAGTAACTTTTGTTCTACAGAGCTTTTTCGCCAAGTCAACACTTTTCGAGTTATTTGCGAGTGAATATGTTCATTTTTCAACAAAATAACCACATTTTTAGACGCTTTTTCGCAAATAACTCAAAAAGTAAGTATTTTGTCGAAAAAACGTTCTTAGCAAAAATATAGCCTATAAAAAAGTAAAAAAATGGTGTACGCGTTAGGTCTCTGGATCTCGTAGAACCGGAGTTATAGCCAATGAAAAATAGATTCATATTCACCAAATTTCATATAGAATATTTCGACGTGAAATATCCAAAAATTTAAGCACTTTTTGGGGAAAACCCATTATAACTTTTTTATAGTGTTTAAAAATAACTTTATTTTGGTTTTTACAAAAAGTTTCTAGCATTAAAGTTAAGCAAGTTACGCTCAAAATAAAGTTGGTCCCTTTTGTTTTTTCAAAAAAAAAAATCGGGAAGACCACCCTCTAATTAGCAACTTAAATGAAATTAATCGTTGCCGCTTTACACAAATTATTTTACTTATGTTGTATTTATATGATCTGTAAGTTTCATCGATTCAAAGTGCTTATTTTTGAAAAAATTTGGTTTCAAAGTAAAATTTTTAAAAATTTAAATTTTGAAAAATATGCTTTTTTTCAAAATAACTTAAAAATTGTTAAAGATACCAAAAATCTCGAAAAACAAAAAAAAGTCAGATTTGCTTTTCTGAATATCATGTATTTTTTGTTTTTCTGTTAGACAGAAATTGATTAAGATTTAGTGTTTCTAAATTTGCATACATTCGTGATCAGTGACTCGTTCAACCCTTTTTAACTACAGCCCTTTCAATAATAAGGACTTTGAACCGATGAAACTTACAGATCATATAAACAGTATATACGCGAGTCAAGAAACTTGTGAAGTCGTAACGATTAAGTTCATTTAAGATACTAATTAGGGGGTGATTTTCTCGATTTTTTTACCAAAACCAAAAGGGACTAACTTTATTTTGAGCGTAACTTGTTTAATTTTGATGCTAGAAATTTTTTTATAAAACAAAAATAAAGCTTTTTTTAAACACTAAATAAGTCGTAATGAGTTTTCCCCGAAATGTGCTTCATTTTTGGATATTTCACGTTAAAGTATTCCATTTGGAATTTGACGAATATGAACCTATTTTTTATTAGCTATAACTCTGCTTCTTCTAGTTGCAGACACGTGATATATACACCATTTTTTAAACAATTTTACCGGCTATATTTTTGCTACGAATGTTTTTTCGACAAAATACTTACTATTTGAGTTATTTGCGAAAAACCGTCTAAAAGCGTGGTTATTTTGTTGAAAAAATGAACATATTCACTGCCAAATAACTCGAAAAATATTGACTTAGTGAAAAAACTCTATAGAACAAAAGTTACTTAAAATTAGCCAGTTTATCAATTTCCTGACTTTCTTTGGACGAATATTTTTTCACCCCCAAGAGGGGGTGAAAACCACCCCCAGGGCAAAAGCACATATCGGCACAATTTCACTTTTTTTCTTTGACTTGTTAGCTATGTGTATGCCAAATTTAATGTCAATCCAAGCGGTTCTTTAAAATTTAGAGATTTTGCAATATTTTACCGTTAAAGAACTGACTAATTAATTGCAGTACATTATTCATATACAGTACGTAAATCGTTCTGCTGGACATACGGAATATACATAGAGATCATTGTGACAACTGCGCTAACCTGTGTTAGTTGAAACTTCTGTTCGACTACGAGTTTCTGGTGCAATAGAGCTGAACGAATAGATTGAGTGATTTTGAATGTAAGGCAGTCCATAAATAAATCAAAAACAAAGATTATGACTGATGAATTAATAATTTTACTTTAATTTCTAAAATATCTTTTATTTAAAAATTAATTTCCAAATTAAACAGACACAGTTTTCCCATTACGTCAAAAATAGTTCTACTACAATGTCATGTTTTGACGTTTATTTGTGTCACCCAAAATTAATTGTCAATTTTGAGGTTAATGCCCCTTAATGCTAACAACTATATTGTCATTGAGATAGCGAAGTTGCCACAATTATCTTAATATAATACAATGTATGTATTTATGTATCTAAATATATACAATGTATGTTCCCTATGTCCAGCTAAACGATTTACGCACTGTATGTATAATATTTATATGTATACAGTGCGGTGGAATAAGTGTTGCCCCCCCCCTATTAACTTGTTTATTTTAAGAATATAATCAAAACGCTCGGACAGGTCGATTTTTAAAATAACCATAGTATATTATAGCATCAACGTTTCGAACTTTACGTGATCCCTCTTCAGGTGACAGGCATAACTTTGATTTTTTTAAATAGGAAAGTACATCATGTGACACCTCATTTAAAAGCTCTTAAAACACTGATTTCAAAAATGTATAATACTTTAATCCTGTTTGAGAGCGTAGGCGCAAAATTTCGGTTGAACTCTTTTTAAACGCATTTATTTTTTTCGAATTCTGAGAAAACTAATAAGTATTTTTGAAAAATTTAAACGCAGAATCAAAGATTAGATTATTGCCGAGGGCTGACAGTCCCTTAGAATAAACAAAAAGTTTCTTTTGAATGATATATTTGAAATTAAAAATCACACTAAATTTTCTCTTTTTTTCACCACTGTGACTTATCAAATAAACATTATAGGAGTTCTCAGGTCCTTTGGACCATCGAGAATACTGTAATATTTCATTCTGCGTTTAAATTTTTCAAAAATATTTTTATTAGTTTTTTCAGGATTCGAAAAAATGATTGCATTTAGAAAGAATTCGACCGAAATTTTGTGCCTACGCTCTCAAACAGGATTAAAGTACTATACGTTTTTTAAGTCGGTATTTTAAGAGCTTTTAAATGAGGTGTCACATGATGTACTTTCCCATTAAAAAAAATCAAAGTTATGCCTGTCACCTGAAGAGGAATCTCGTAAAGTTCGAAACGTTGATGCTATAATATACTATGGTTAGTTTAAAAATCGACCTGTCCGTGCGTTTTGCTTATATTCTTAAAATAAACAAGTTAATAGGGGGGCAACACTTATTCCACCGTACTGTATAATAAATGATTCCAATAATGAATCCAAAATACTAGATCCAAAAGCAATATAATTCTTACTAGGAAAACATACACGGTCAGATACATAGCATAAAACATAATAATATGGGCTCCGTGCGTGACCATGGTGGGGATACACGAAACTATGCCAGCACCCGTAGCGGCGAAATATGAAAACTTTGGCGAATAAGGATTGAATTATACATGGCATAATGTACCTATATTGAACGAACTTGTTTCGAATATTTTGTCTATTTGTTTCGAATATTGGCGATCATTCTGGCTATAATTATTTTATCAACTGATGCTTTAAATAGATTTGTTGTTATTTGTTGTTATACCTTTTTCTCAGATTCTTTAACCATGATATTCTTCTTCTCCCTATTCCTCGCTTTTCGAATACTTGGCCTTGAAAAATTAGCTTCAATAATTTGTATTTAGTGCCGTTTCTCACTACGTGTCCAAGATATTCTAATTTTCTTCATTTAATCGTATACATCACCTCTCTTTTTTCCCCATTCTTCGCAGTACGGTCTCGTTGGTTACTTTGTGCGTCCATGATATCCTTACGATTCGCCTGTATAGCCACATATCGAAGGCTTCAAGTTTTGTCTCCATCGCTTCAGTGAGTGTCTAGGATTCAACTCCGCAGTACAATATTGATATTGATCCTACATTGTAGGAGCCTTAGTTTTATCTCCAGGTTAAGGTTGTGGCTTTAAAAGAGTTTGGCCATGTTGTTGAATGCACTCCTATCCTTCTCTATTCTACATTTTACTTCTTGTAAGTGATCCCATTGTTCGTTTCCTATTGTTCCAAGATAGGCATACTGTTGTATTCGGTCCACTGGTGTATTCTTGATAAGCAGTTGGATATCTCTAATTTTATTTTGGCTGATGACGATAAATTTAGTTTTTGATATGTTTACTTGTAGTCCAAATCTTTCACTTACTTCATTTACTTTGTTTATTAGTTGCTTTAAACTGTTCAAACTGTCTGCAGAAATATCGGTGTCGTCTGTATAGCAGATGTTGTTTAGTCGTTCTCCATTTATGAGTAATTTTCCAAAGCTTCACTAAATATTTCCTCGCAATAAAGTTTAAATAACATAGGTGAATGTATACATTCTTGTCTAACGCCTCGCAGAATCTCGATCGCTTCCGTCGGTTCTTCTCCAAGATTTGTTCGTATTGTGGCTGATTGGTTTCAGTATAAATTTTGTATTATACGCCGGTCTTTATCATCCATTTGGGCTTTTGTTAGAACATCAATCATTTTACGGTGTTGAACTGTATTAAATGCTTTTTGGTAGTCCACAACGCAGGTGTAAATATCACAAGTCATATCATATGATAGCATATTATGGAACTGTTTTATGAAGACTTAAGGAAGCGTTCTGGCGCCGTCCCTATTTAACATCTACACCAACGACCAGCCAATGCTCCCCCAAACTGAGAGTTCTGTTAACAGTGACGACCTTGGTACCGCCGTAAAAGGAAAAACTCTCACACAAGTAGGGTTGACAATGGAAGAGGCTTTAAACGTGATGTCAACTTACTCCAAAAAAACTCATTAAAGCCAAACCCTACTAAAACCCAAGTATGTGCATTCCATCTAAACAACCATTTGGCGTATGTAAAACTGAATGTATCTTCTCTGAAAAAAATTTAGTTCGTAATATTGATTACTTGATACACTATTGATAACAGTGATTACTGAATAGTATTTCGTTGTCACAACAATTTAATTTGTTGTTTCAACGAACTTTTAGACATTGACGAATGTATTTGGTTATTGTCACAGTGATTGAATAATAATTGTGAGCAGGGCCGGTGATAACGGGCCTGCAAGGGATGCACTGCAGGCGGGCGCTCCTGATTGGGGGGCGCCAAAATGAGCTTTTTTCTGCTGGTGCGATACAAAATATTAGTTTAAAAGAGACTAAAGGGCGCCTATGCTAGAGTACAATAACTAGAGTACATTAATCAATAACACTCAATTTATTCAGCCAATAACTTAGTTTCGTATATTTAATAAATACTGTTAATTCTGGCAGCAACTCACGTTCTTTATTTCGTAGATGACAAGCAATTACCTTGGTTTATCGTGACAACGTACAGATTTCATTAAAACAATGTACAAATGTTGTTAATATAGAGTATATGGTTATTGAATAGATGTAAATTGATTGTTGTGACAACGAATGCATTAATCAATCTACTACTGCATTTAATACCCACAATCAATGCATTCATTGTGACAACAATCGTAGTTGTTGAGACAATAAATGTTTTGCTTGACCATTTGAAAGTTAACGGCTTTTCCTTATCGTGATACCCCTAGCTTCTCTGTGTTACCCAAGTGCCGAATAATAATTGCATTTCGTTTTCAAGTGTAGTCCGTAGTAGAAGGAAGTTTTTGTGTGTCTATTATCGTGAAATTTCCGTCAAATTCTTTTTAAATGTATTCATTTTTTTCGAATCCTGAGAAAACTAATTATTATTTTTGAAAATTTAAATGCAAAATAAAATATTACAGTATTATCGAGGGTCTGAAGTCCCTGAGAACCTCTATAATGATTATTTTAATAAGGCACAGGGGTGAAAAAGAGAAAATTTAGTATGATTTTTAATTTCAAATAGGCATACCATTCAACAGAAATATTTTGTTTATTCTGCCCTCGGTAATAATGTAATATTTTATTCTGCGTTTAAATTTTTCAAAAATACTTATGTTTTCTCAGAATTCCAAAAAAATGAATGCGTTTAAAAAGAATTCGATCGAAATTTTGCACCTGCACTCTCAAAAAGGATTAAAGTGTTATACATTTTTGGAATCATTATTTCAAACGCTTTTAAATAAGCTGTCACATGACGTACTTTCCCATTAAAAAAATCAAAGTTACGCCGCGCCTGTCACCTGAAGAGGGATCGTGTAAAGTTCGAAACATTGATGTTATAATATACTTTGATTATTTTAAAAATCGACCTGTCCGAGCGTTTTGCTTATGTGCTAAAAATAAATAAGTTAATAAGGGGGTGGGGGGAGTGTAACACTTATTCCAGTACACTGTATAAGTGAAATCATATGAAAAATCACACAGTGTAAAGTCCTTTAGGTTATGGACAAAAAAGGGGGATTTAAAAAATTATTATTAATCAATTAATATCATACATTGGGCTATTCCATTCAGTAATTATTAATATAAAATACGTTCATATTAGGAATGAACGAAACTGATTGTAAGAATGAATAGAATTGCTTGTAAGAAAAACCGTATTTATTGTGGGAATGAACGGAATTAATTGTAACAATAAACGGAAATAATTGTAGAAATAAACGAAATACATTAGGAGAAATAACATTGTTATTGACACAACGAATAGTCTTCGTCGGTCACTTAACGACGTTGTTGTTTCAATAAATAGTGTTCGTTGACTCAGTGAACAGAGTTCGTAATATCAATAAATAGTGTTCGTTGACTCAGTGAACAGAGTTCGTAATACCAATAAAGTGATATGGTATACATAATGAATATCCATCCATTCAATAAACGTAATACATTGGCTCAACGAACGAAAATAATGAATTGATGAACATCGTTTTGTTGTCCCAATAAAACCAAGAATTGGACAAATTTTAAGTATTGCGTTTGTTGTCTGAATTAACATTTTTATTGATATTACGTACCTTTTTCGTTGAGTGTTGGGAGGGACAACACTTGGAACATACTGATAGGCCCAAATAACTTGGAGTCATACTAAACCGGTCACTAACATATAAATTTCACTGTCAGATTACAAGACAAAAGGTTTCTACGAGAAAAAAAAACCTTCACCGGAAACTTGTTGGGAGCAAGTCGGGTTCAAACCCACAAGTCTTAAAGTCAACAGCTGATGCCGTATATTTCTTAGCGGAGAAATATGCTTGTCTCGTTTGGGGTAGATCTAGGTACACCATGAAACATGTAGAATAACTTTGCTATGTGAAATCTGCCTCTCTATCCCTACTGTACCGGGCAGCTGAATTTACATCACCAGAAAACCGTAGATATACATCGCAATATGTGAAGAAGTTCAGGCAAACTTTCGATGAAAGACAAAAAATATACGGGTTTAACGAACCGCCGTCAGGAACCAGCCGACTTAAGTCAAGGAAAAGGTTTAGACAGCATCGAACCAACCGAACTGTTTCCCCTACACTCAGAACCACATAATGGAATAAACCTGGACTGGAGAACTGCCGGACATTCAACTGCATACGTTGCCGTCGTTGCCCCTGTAAAACCTCGTTAAATAGGGGATAAAGACAAATAACGACGCACTTTGTGAACGTGGGGAAATACAGAATGTGGAGCACATGAGAGTATGCAGACTTTGCTTATCACAATGCACCCTCGATAATTTATTGCTCGCAAATACAAATGGTCTATACGTAACCCGATACTGGGCAGAAAAACTGTAGTCGGATCCAGACTCAAAAAATAAGTAAATATGAAAACTTCAGCTACATACTCTGGAACAGAGGACCTGAAACAGTTGAAGTGATTGCGAGTCATTAGATTGCAAGCGGCAATTTTTGTTGAGTGATTCCCAAAACATATTTTACCCATCGTATAGCTAGACCTGTAAAATCTAATAGAAGATTCCAGAATCCGGAAATGGGTATTATATCTAAGTGAATGGAAGGTATACAGTGTAAGTGTAAGCAGAGCTGGGTAATACCCGGGTACAAGTACCCGAGTTTTGTACTCTGAGTACATTTTGGGTACTCAGTACCCGGTACCCGAGTACATTTTCAATAAAGTTCTCGATACTCGTAGGCCGCAGCATATGGTTAAAATTCCCGGTACCCGTATTTATTATACGAGTACATTTTTCCGAGTACTTTTTGCAAGTCTAAACTTGTCGCTGCATGTGGAAGAGCAAATTAATAGCAACACGCAAAAACGTCGTTTTCAGTATCAGTCCATTCGTCAAAAGTTATCCTGCTGTAACAAGATGGAACTCCTATTATGACTCGGTTTCGCAAATTTTAAGTAAAAAAGAAAAGCTACCGTCTCTTTTTCAAAGCCTTGATATAAAAACTTTAAAGAAACCGAGTTGCTGTACTTAGAGGAGTACTGTAAGGTCTTGAAACCTCTCGCTACAACCTTCGATGTTCTGCAAGGGTAAGAGTGTGTTTATTATGGGTACTTCCAAGTCTGCTATCTTTGAGGAATAAATGGGAGAAGTTATATGGAAGAAAATATATGCAGAGCTTGGAGAAAAGATTCTCTCAAATACTTAATTTGTCATCGGAAGAGGCCATTATATCCGCAATTGTCCATCCTAAGATTAAATTGCGTTGGTGTAATGTCTTAAAAAATGCAGAATTTTCTATGGACGCTTTGAAAAAGATAGTGATGAATGCTGCTGAAAAACTAACTTATTTTGATTATTGCGAAGAACTAGATACGGGAGATTGTAGTGAGATTGTGTACGGGAAGTGATACCACCCCAGATGGCTTTTTCGATTTCAACGAACCAGAGTATTCACCTAAACAAGACACAAGAAACCTATCTCATCATGCAGTTTCAATCGTCCGAAAATGAAACAACCAAAACATCCAAAATACAACTAGAACTTGTTAAATTTCTAGAAGGCAAAAAAAGTTTCCTATAATTAAAAAAGTTTTTCTGAGATATAATTAGAGCCTGGATAATATGCAAAATGCATGTGCATAAACATGCAGCATATTTGTGGGATTTTTTCTAAATGCAATATGCTATTCATATTTACTGGATTAAGGATTGCGGCATGTTTTGATGTATTAGAAAATATCGCATAAATAAAATAGTTTCCTATATATATTTAGATAATACTTTCTTGAAATTATTCATAGCAGGTGTATATGTACTTGGGGTATCTACTAAATGTACTAAATAACTTTATTACTTTATTCCAAGTATGTATCTACTAAATGGCTTTATAACAAGTTTTATTATTTGGGAAAACCCATCTGGAACTGTTGATCAGTAGAATAGGGCCAACAGGTAGGTATAGTAAATTAGTTTTTAAATACTCTTTACGACAAAACATCCTTTAAATGTCAAATAAATTTTAGTGAGAATTGTATTCAGAATGAACTGTTCTATATAAAATCGAATTTTGACATCATTATCAACTCTATTACAAAACTAGAGAGTCAAAAATAGAAGGAGAACCTCAGAGACAGCATTTGCAAATAATAATATCAAAGATATACTTATAAGAAAGAATAATAAATATTTCAGGGACAATTGAAAAAAAAAATTAAAGATAAATTTAGTGACGTTTTAAACAGAAATTAAGGCTTATCTTTATTGCGATCAATAAATAACATAATCAATGGTAGTTTTGACAAAGTTGTTAATATGGATCCCTCGCTATTGTCAAACTTTAGATTTGCGCCCATTACATCTTGTGATGTTGAAGGATCGTTTTCCTCATATAAACGCTTATTAACTGACAGAGGGCATAGCATTAGTCTTGAAAATATTGAACATTTTATGATTATATTTTGTAACAGCAGGAACGAGGACATTTTCTGGAGAATTTTTATATATATTTTATCATGTAATGTAGTAATAAATAAAAACTCTCTAAGTTATACAATAATTTTATGATTCAGTGAATTTGTACTCTACGAGCTCCCTAGTGGGAAAGTTTTGGGGTAGTTCTGATTTATTTCATTATATATGGATTTTGGGCTGCTGAATCCGAATATGAGGTTTGCGGACAAAATTTCTTGCCGGAACATTAAAAAAATCGAGAAAAAATCGAAAAATAACAGCTTTTTTCCGCTTTTTTGCTCAAATCTCGAAAAGTATTAACTTTTAGTAAATGGTCTGTAACAGAAATTAAAGTACTTAAAATTATCTAAAAATATCACTATTTACCTTTTTTCTCAGACGAACCGTTCGGTCTAAAGTGCAAGTTGAAAATTGCCAATTTTTAACGGTCTCGGCAAAACCCACTTTTTACATTCCAAAACTTTAGTTTTTATTAGAATGCTGTCATTTGATAAATTTCTCCTAGTTTTCTGTACAAATAATAAATGTTAGTTCATAACATGAATATGGTATGTCTCTTCTCACAGTTTCCATGTATCCATTCCATCCTAAAATACCGAAAATGTCTCTGCTTTTTCCTTAGAGCCACAGAAGATCAGGCACAGATGGAGTCACAGTTTCAGTTTGTGTGAACATTCCCTTTGGATCTTGATTTCTGATAAACCTTGAGGTTTTGTCGTTTCAAAATGTATTAGTTGAACAGCTCTCTG
This sequence comes from Diabrotica virgifera virgifera, assembly GCF_917563875.1. Lineage (NCBI taxonomy): Eukaryota > Metazoa > Arthropoda > Insecta > Coleoptera > Chrysomelidae > Diabrotica > Diabrotica virgifera. Next base: position 134,477,879 of record NC_065448.1, read on the forward strand.
ACTTCCATAAACCTCAGGTGCGGGTTTAGTTTTTAGCCGAGGAATGGATTGGTTAGGAGCTATTGCATGTTTTGGTGCAATACAAGAAATGCCACCCATGACGTAAAAAGTGTGGTATCCGTCGATTTTATGTACGTTAACCCTTTCTGTCCCAACGCTGCATATATACGTTTTTGAAAAAGTGGGTCTGTATTCCCAGCCGCCGTATATATACGTTCAAGGTGTTATGGTCTCAATTTACCAAAGCCGAAAATATGCGTTGCTTATAAAATTTTAGACTCATTGGTGTTCCAATGTCGTAGAAATATGTCCGAAAATGTTAGATTATTGTTCCCAAAGCCTCAAAATGTTGGCACGTAAGACAGGTCATGCGGACCTATTGCCGTATATATTTGTTCACATATTTTAGATATATGCTATATTGTAGCACTGGTGGCAACGCTTATAGGTAGCTGCTAAAAGGTGAAGCGTTTGTAGCCACAGAAAAGACCAAAAAAAAAGAAGCCAATCGAGAAACATGTGTGCAAGATGCGGATTCAGCCTTTGCGTAGTGTCATGTTTTGAGGAGTACCACACAAAAGAAAACTTTTAATGTTAATTTACATTACATTATTTTTTTTAAGTTAGTTACATTTTTTCAAGTTGTTTTTGCTCTCTGATGTGTACTTTTGAAAAGAAAACGTTTAAGTTGGTTAAAAAAAACTCATTAAAAGCATGTTTTGGTCATTTATTTGTTTATTTATAAGCGACGTATATATAAGGCAATGGGACTCTAAGCATGAAAAAACCTTTGGGATTGAGGGACCGACCAACATGCAAATTAAGGCCTGGCATAGAAAGGGTTAATCAGCGTTTTCGTACACATATTGTGTAAAGCACGGCTGGTCAATTGCTGACAGTTCCAGATAAGCAACGCGCTTGCCCAAAGTCTTATAGCGGCGGTAAGGCCCAGATAGTTGGTCTCACCATTTCTTGCAGAGTTGGCCGTTTTCTCTACAAAAAGTACGGCTCAAGAAAGTAGGTTAATGTAGTTTCCTATTTGGGGTTTTGTTCATCCTATACAGAAACTGTTCGCCTGGAAGTGTCAGCATTCGCAGGCGATCCGCAGAAAATTGACCTGCCGTGCTTTACACAGCAGGTGTACGATAACGCTTAATTTAACGTACATACAATCGACGAATACCACACTTTTCTCGTCATATGTGGCATTTCTTGTATTGCACCAAAACATGCAGTAGCTCCTAAGCAATCCATTCCTCGGATAAAAAAGAAACGCGCGCCTGAGGTTTATGGAAGTCAGGGAGCTGTTCAACTAATTCATTAATCAGAAATCAAGATAACAGATCCGAAGGAAATGTTCACACCAACTGAAACTGTGACTCCATATGTGCCTGATCTTCTGTGGCTCTAAGGGAAAAGCAGAGATATTCCCGCCCTCTTAGGACGGAATGGACTCATGGAAGCTGTCACAAAAGACATACCATACCTATGAACTAACATTTATTATTTGTACAGAAAACTAGGAGAAATTTATCAAATGACAGCATTCTAATAAAAAATAAAGTTTTGGAATACAAAAAGTGGGTTTTGCCGAGACCGTTAAATATTGGCAATTTTCAACTTTCACTTTAGATCGAACAGTTCGTCTGAGAAAAAAAGTATATAGTGATATTTGTAGATAATTTTAAGTACTTTAATTTCTGTTAACAGACCATTTACTAAAAGTTAATACTTTTCGAGATTTAAGCAAAAAAGCGGAAAAAAGCTGAAATTTTTCGTTTTTTTCGCGATTTTTTCAATGTTCCGGCAAGAAATTTTGTCCGCAAACCTCATATTCGAATTCAGCAGCCCAAAATACATATATAATGAAAGAAATTAGAACTACCCCAAAACTTTCCTAGTAAAAACACAATTTTATTGAATTATTAGTTCTCGCCAAATCTCAAGCATTGGAAATGGCAAAATATTTTTTATAAAGTGCATATTAAATGCATATTGCATGTACCTAATAAAATCATATTTGGTTACTTTTTAAGTGCATATTGCATGCATATTTTAACCATTTTTTAGTGAATGTAATCCAGGCTCTAGATATAATACCTACATGCTTGCTTTCTTCTGTCTGCGCCTACAGAACGCCGATTCTTTTATGCTACAATAATTAATAGCCCTCGAAGAAATGCTCTAACTGATGAAAACTTTGAAAAAGGAGTTATCTTAAAAGCCAATAAAATTAATCAGTAAGTGTGAGTGGTGTTATATTGATTATTAATCGATAATTAATTTTTTAAATTCTTATTTTTTATTTCAGTTGGAATTGTACGTTATTTTATGTTTTCATGACTCATAACACAAATATGTTTAGAGATGCAGAGATAACTATTACCTTCTTACGTTTTTTCGGGTTTTACATTCGAATGTACTCGAAATAAGTACTCGAGAAATTCGGGTAATTGTACTCTGAGTACTTTTCTGGAGCAATGTACTCGGTACTCTGTACTCGTTCCTTTAATATGAAAAGTACCCGGTACTCTGTACGTGAGTACAATTTATCAGTACCCGGCCGCAGTACGACCGGTATACAGCGTGAGTCATGGGGAACTGTACATACTCCTCCCTCGTATAGAGGCTCCTATGGGGAATAACAAATGACCATTAAAAAGTGTCTGCTCCCATTGTTTAATAATATACAGGGCGAGTTTCGCATTTTGACAGAAATTTCTATTCGTCATAATTTTTAAACGGTCAGATCGATGTGTCTCTTAGTTTGGTCAATCGTTACACTATTACCACCTAATCAACTAATTTATTCAAACTAGAAAAAATCAGGTCCGGCTTCAAAAAAATTAGTTCGTTTGGGTTTTAGAAAAAATTTCACCCTGTATAAGCTTTTTGAAAACTATAATATGAATTTTACAAATTACACAAATAAGCAATTAAAATGACATATTTATTTTTTTCTCCACACAACTACTTAATTTTTTATAAAAAAATCAAATTTGACTATGAATTAAAAGTTTGGTAAACTGAACCATAGATTTAAAAAAAATAACTGGTATTACAACAATTAATTTTTTTGAACAAATATTTAATTTATGTTACCACCCAACCAACTGATTTATACAAACTAGAAAAAAATCAGACACGGATTTAAAAAAATTAGTTCGTTTTGGTCTTAGAAAAAATTTCACCCTGTATACGCTTTCTGAAATGTCTAATATGAATTTTACAAATTAGACAAATAGGCAATTAAAATGGCATATTTATTTTTCTCCCCGCACAATTACTTAATTTTTTATTAAAAAATCAAATTTGTTAAAATCGGAATTTTAACTTAAAAATGAAAAAAAAATGAAATCACGGTTTAACTCGCTACAACTCTGTTCCATTTTAATATTTTTTTTTCTGAAATTTTTACAGCACATATCTCTTACCATTACAGTGAAGACTATGAAAATTGTTGTAGACTTTCAGTCTTCTTCTCATAAAAGTTAGGAATTTTTTAAAATAAAAGGTGCAGATTCGTGAATTGCAAAGTTAAATCGCATAAATTAAGTGAAAAAAGTTAAAATTTACCTATTTGATCACGTCTATGTTAAACTATAGAATCCAAAGAGAAGTGTTATGGGTTTTAGATCTAGACGTGGTATAGAAAAAAAATGGTGAAGCTTTTAATTTTAAGAAAAACGTTGTTTAATTTTTTTATCTTACTGGTAAAATTCCGATTTTGACAAATTTTATTTTTTAATAAAAAATTAAATAATCGTGTGGGGAAAAAATAAATACGCCATTTTAATTGCCTATTTGTCTAATTTGTAAAATTCATACTATGAGTTTTCAAAAAGCTTATACAGGGTGAAATTTTTAAGACCAAAACGAACTAATTTTTTAAATCCGGACCTGATTTTTTCCTAGTTTGAGAAAATCAGTTAATTGGGTGGTAACATAAATTAAATATTTGTTTAAAAAAAATTATTTTTGTAATAAAACTTAATTTTTTTAAATCTGGTTTCTAGTAAATATGGGTCACTTTACCAAACTTTTAATTATTCATAGTCAAATTTGATTTTTTTATAAAAAATTAGGTAATCGTTTGGGGAAAAAATAAATATGTCATTTTAATTGCCTATTTGTCTAATTTGTAAAATTCATATTAGAGTTTTCAAAAAGCTTATACAGGGTGAAATTTTTTCTAAGACTAAAACGAACTAATTTTTTAAATCCGGGCCTGATTTTTTTCTAGTTTGTATAAATCAGTTGATTGGGTGGTAACATAAATTAAATATTTGTTTAAAAAAAATAACTTTTGTAATAAATGTTATTTTTTTAAATATATGGTTTACTTTACCAAATTTTTAATTCATAGTCAAATTTGATTTTTTTTATAAAAAATTAAGTAATCGTGTGGGGAAAAATAAATATGTCATTTTAATTGCTTATTTGTCTAATTTGTAAAATTCATATTATAGTTTTCAAAAAGCGTATACAGGGTGAAATTTTTTCTAAGACCCAAACGAACTAATTTTTTTGAAGCCGGACCTGATTTTTTTCTAGTTTGAATAAATCAGTTGATTAGGTGGTAATAGTGTAACGATTGACCAAAATAAGAGACACATTGATCTGACCGTTCAAAAATTATAACGAATACAAATTTCTGTCAAAATGCGAAACTCGCCCTGTATATTATTAAACAATGGGAGCAGAGACTTTTTAATGGTCATTTGTTATTCCCCATAGGAGCCTCTATACGAGGTAGGAGTATGTACAGTTCCTCATGACTCACCTTGTATAACAGGCGCAGACGGCTTCCATGGAAAAAAAATAGAAAAAAATTGGATACCTTTTCCACAATACATTTTATCAAATATTTGCTATGTTTATTATAGTATTGTAATTAGCACGAAAGGATAACTAACGGACATTATTCATTAAGACTTGCGTCAACATAGTTTTGTGGTAACGATTTACCTAAGCATGGCAATTTAAATCAATTAACACGTTTAAAATCTGCGCGGAAAAACCTCACTAAAATTAATTAATTGGCGTCAGCTGTAACATAATAGCCAAATATAGATAGAAAAAAAATAATATCAACTGGACAATAATCTGGGTAAAAATAGAAAATATCCAAACAAAAATTAAGAAACGAATATATTGCTGCGTTTATAAATTAATTTGTCAGATTTTGCAACAATCTACATTAAACAAACACGGAGAATCTTCAAACCTATATATACTACAACACAATCAATCATTTGAAAATAAAAGTTTTTAAACACAAATTGCCGATAAGTACTTAACACTCTAGAAACAAACATGAATATATTGTTTTTATATCCTTTATTAATTCACATTATGAGATTTAAAGAAAGGAACTATTAATTTGGACATTGGTTATTTATATAAGAAAACATGTATAACAAGCTGAAAATGCGAGTATTGTCATAACGAAAACTTTGTATATTTACGTATTTTAATTCATAATATGGAAAATTTCTATTATGAAAAGTAGTTTAGAATTAATAATTATGTTTTAATGTGCAATTATATCATTCTAATTTAAATGTTATGAATTATAAAGGTAGTTTACTCTTGATCGAAATTCACATTTTTTATATACCTCGTATAAAATTAATAAAATTTTATACAAGGTGTCCCAAAAGTAGTGGAACGGTCGAATATTTCGTGAACTGAACATAGGATAGAAAAACTGAAAAATACGTGTTCAATCATTTTCAAAAATCTATCCAATGACACCAAACACCAACCTCCACTACACCCCCTGGAGGTGGGGTGGGGGGTAACTTTAAAATCTCAAATGGAAGCCCCTAGATTTTCTTGCAGATTTGGATTCGTTACGTAAAAGTAAGCAACTTTTATTCAAGACATTTTTTCGAACTGTGGATAGATGGCGCTATAATTGGGAAAAACGATTTATCCTGATACCATGGGTAAATTATAGAAACGGTCTAATATCTCGAGAAATACACTTCCTAATGAGAAACCAAACAATTTTTTTTAATACTTTTCGAAAACCTATCGAATAACACTAAACATGACTCTCCAACCCACCCCCTGGAGGTGGGGTGGGGGGTAACTTTAAAATATTAAATAGCCAACCCCACTTTTTATTACAGATTCGGATTTGTCATGAAAACTAAGCAACATTTATTCGAAACATTTTTTAGAATTGTTGATAGATGGCGCTTTAATTAGAAAAATACGATTTATTAGCGCCATCTATCAGCATTTTTAAAAAATGTTTCGAATAAATGTTGCTTAATTTTTCATGACGAATTCGAATCTGCAATAAAAAGTGGGGGTTGCTATTTAAGATTTTAAAATTACCCCCCACCCCACCTCCAGGGGGTGGGTTGGAGGGTCATGTTTAATGTTTATCGATAGGTTTTCGAAAAATATTAAAAACCTATTTTTTGGTTTCTTATTTGGAAGTGTATTTCTCGAGATATTAGACCGTTTCTATAATTTACCTATGGTATCAGGATAAATCGTTTTTCCCAATTATAGCGCCATCTATCCACAGTTCGAAAAAAGTCTTGCATAAAATTGCTTACTTTTACGTAACGAATACAAATCTGCAAGAAAAACTAGGGGTTTCCATTTAAGATTTTAAAGTTACCACCCACCCCACCTCCAGGGGGTGTAGTGGGAGTTGGTGTTTGGTGTCATTAGATAGATTTTTGAAAATGATTGAACACGTATTTTTCAGTTTTTCCATCCGATGTTTAGTTTGCGAAATATTCGACCGTTCCCCTACTTTTGGGACACGGTTGCATCATAAATCTTAGAACAAGAAGAGCTTTTTATGAAGAATAACTTTTATTTGTCAAATTAAAAATAAAAGAGTTATAAATGAAAATGTTCTTGGTATCCATAATTTGAGAAAAATCTTCAAATATTTATTTCCATTAGAAGGATGTACACAGACACAATACTGGCTAGTGATTTTAGTCAATAATTTTGCCAATTCGACAAAAAAATAATTTCTAAATAGTTAATAATTATTACTAAATAATTAGTAATTTTGCCAATTTCGGCAAAATTCTCAAAAAACAAAAAAATTACCTTCTACAATCACTAGCCAGTTGTGTCGAGTTTAGGGAACGACTAGGTATACATAATATTTTAATTTTATAGCAAATGGAACAGTCCATTTATCATAAAGGGGAGGCCGTATTTATACTGGTATAAACCTTTTTAAAACTGTTAATAAATTATTGCTTTTAAAATATTTATACTAAAATTGTATTTTTGAACATTTTATTTATTTTATATAATAATTAAATTCACTATCAAATGTCATTGATGTTTTATTAATACTTAATTTAAAATTTAGTTTGAAATTCACGAAGTGTCAAACTCAAATGTAAATAACCTATGCTTGGCAAATCAAGATTTAAAAAAAAAAGTAGCCTACTTCCTAATCAACCATTTGAGCTGACGTTTAGTGCGTCTGTACGAGTAGGAGATAACCGGATTGTGACGTCACATTTTAGACTTTGAGGTCGATTATCTCGAAGATGGTTAGATATATCGAAATGCCGTTTTCAGATTTGGATTCAGAAGGCAAAACTACATAAGAATCCATCGATACACCTGCTCTAAGTATTGCAGGAGCGGCAACGCAATAACGCACAGACTTTTTCAAATTTATAAACGAAAAGTTTTCGTTGAAAATCATTATCGAAAAGTTAGTTAAAAATCGAAAAAGTTAGAAAAAGAAACAGGTTTACATTTACTTCCACAGTTAGAAGTTGGTATTGGAATGCTTAAAGAAATTAAATGAACTAAGCAAGAAAATTTAGTTATCCATCTATGCCAAGATAAAGCCTATAGATATACCAACTAAAAATGATGGGAGGAATGGGACTGCCCTAGGATGAGCTGGAGGAATTGGAATGGAAAACAAAGTGGATATTTCCTAAACAAAGTGGACTGCCTGGAAGTCGATGATTTTTGACTTAAAATCATTATCCACCACAAATGCGACCCCATATTCTTTGCTTCCTTGTTCCTTCCCACTATATAGAATTGTGTGCGTCTAATGCCTGGTTGCACCAACAGATCTTAAGCTCCAGCTTAGCTAAGCTCTACTTATAAATAGGGCCTCCTTGAGTATCACTTACGTAAAACCATAATTTTAGATTCTTACCTTATTATCTATTATATCTATTGTTATATTATGGTATTCTTATTGTAATATATTATAATTATATTATATTAATTTTTATGATATTCTCGACTTAAGCTAAAGATCTGTTGGTGCAACCGGGCATTAGTGTCCCTGACACCTTTCCCCAGCCATCTTGTCTCCTGAAGAGCAGTAATCATGAGCTTATATCTTTATAGTTCTTGCAGAAGTGCGGTTTCAGCTCCTGGTCTATTTAGCGTCCTCACATTCCAGTTTCCAAATGCATAGTCCATGTTTCGTAGCTTGAGTCGTTTCCGAAAGTTCCGTCCTGTATTCCGAGGCAAATGTTCAGGTTTCGTAACAGTGTGTTTTTTTTTTCGGGAGTGGGTTGTCAGCCCACTGCCCAACCTTCCTCCTTTATCCGGGCTTAGGACCGGCAGTGGTGACTCCTGAGCTACTCGATTCACCCATTTGTCACCACAGGCGGAGTTTTAGGAGCATGAATATTTGTTCCTACCAATTCCTCTTTTTCAATCGATCTTTCCGTTGAGTATAAACTGCAGCAGTCTGTATCTGCTACCTCTCATTGTATACCCGAGATATTCAGGTTCTCTATTTTTTATCATCTTGATTAAGTCATCTTTGCCTTGACCGACTCTGTTTAGGACTTCTTTGTGTGAAATGCGTTGAACCCAAGATATTCTGAGCATTCTTCGATATCATCACATCTCGAAGGCTTCTAATTTGTTCATCATGTTAACTTTCATGATCCAGGTTTCACATCCATATAGTAATACAGGATACACATAATATTTTAGGAACTAGATTCTTAGTTGTAAATTTGCTGAGATTTGCTCATGACACATCCAAATTTCATAAATGCTCCTCTTGCAATTTCTATACGAGTTTTAATTTTTTCATCCGGATTTAGTGTCTCGTTTAGGATGCTATAGAGAAAAATAATTCGGAGAATAGCAGACCCACTCAACTTATAGGTCTGGATCCCGCGTATGAAAAAACAGTTGATTAATAGCAAGCTGAAAATTTGTTAATAGCTTAAGGGTGTCTAGTCGGGTAACCTTTGATATATGGGAACACTGTAACAGGGGCAGTTTTAATTGTTGAACAGGTTAAAAATTTGGAACGGTCAAACCACGAAAACGGCACATTTATTTTGTCCGACAGAACAGACTTAAACTCTCCGAACAGAGATTAAACTCTCATGCAAAAATCAGACTGCTATTTATCACCTGTCATAATTCCTGTCATTTCACATATTCGACATGTTCCACTCATTAAAACGCCCATTTGGTGATAAATAGCAGTCTGATTTTTGCATGAGAGTTTAATCTCTATTCGGAGAGTTTAAGTCTGTTCTGTCGGACAAAATACATGTGCCTTTTTCGTGGTCTGACCGTTCCAAATTTTTAACCTGTTCCACAATTAAAACATCCCCTGTTCCAGTGTTCCCATATATCAAAGTTTGTCCGACTAGACACCCTTAAGCTATTAACAAATTTTCAGCTTGCTATTAATCAACTTTTTTTTCATACGCGGGATCCAGACCTACTAGGTATTAATGAATTTAGAGAACTACTAATGAACTACAAAGTAAGAGAACTTTTGAAAGGGGAAGAAGCAGTTATCAAGAAAATCACCAAATAGAGACCAGTACGGGGCAGATCACGAGAAAGACCTACAACAAGATGGGAGAACCAGATAGTTAAGGACCTTAAGAAAATATGAGTTGAAGAATGGGTAAACATAAAGAGAAACAGGAACAAGTGGAGAAATATTGTAGAACATGCCAAGTCACACAACCAATTCTAAAGCACAATGTTAATAAGGAATAATTTACCGCGACAAATGATTCGGAAGAGCCCAAAGAGGGCGGCAATCACTCCGCTAGAAGTAGGGGTCGCCAACTTCTTGAAAATTTTAAGAGCTTGTCTTGATTTCAAGACAAGATCAAGACAAGAAGTAATTTTAGATTTCAAGACAAGACAAGAAATTGTATGTCAATACCAAGACTTCTAGTCAAGAAAACAAGAAATCTTGAAATATTTTTTAATAAATAAACTACCTAATAATGAAAACTAGATTTTATTTTAAATAACAAATTTAGCACATTTTTAAATCGGAATTGATAAGCCATGAACTAAGGCAGATAACACTTCTTATGGAGTCAACGCCTAGCTGATTTCTTGGCTTTGTTATTGTTAAAGTTGCTCTTGAAAATAGCCGTTCTGCAGGTACAGGTGTTGCTGGCGTTTCGAGAAAATCCTTGGCCATTTTTCATAATGACGGGTAGATATTTTCGTGTCTTCTCCACAAATCAAGTATGTATATTGTCAAAATCTTCTGACCTAGGCTCATTTCCCAAACAGCACAGTACGTTTTGAGTACGTACAATTTTGGTACTGTACGTACATGATGTAAAATGTACGTTTTAAGTACGTACACTGGGGTACATACCAGTACGTACAGAAGAGTACGTACTAAGTACGTACTATTACGTCCAAGTATGTACCATGAGAAAGAAGAGCTAAGGCATATTTATTATGTCAGGTTATGTTAACCTAACCTAATTTATTTGGTTAGGAACTTTCCTTCCACCTCGAGTACAGTTTTGATGTGATAATTCATTGCAAGACAGTTTCATTTAGATTTTTTTTTACTTATTTTTGGTGTTGGAGCTTAGTGTGGTTTCCTGTTATCTTATTGAGGTGAGTGTTTTTTAACTTATTATAGTCATACTGAAAAATGTATTTTGTGGGCGAGGAAGTTAGATAAATAAAATTAAATAAAAAATAAGTATATTTAAAACAAAACCATTTGGCAAACTTTAAGAGTCATAAGTTTTGCTTGTTTTTGTACTTCAAATATGAATTTTTTTTCATATTGGTGAATAAAAAGGTAATATTAACAATTAATTCATCATTTAGGTAGGTATCTATTTTAAATTTTAGACATGTCATCAAATAGTAAACATTACAAAAATGCTACAAAGCAATTGAAACGATTTAAGCAAATGAATGTGCAAAAAATATCTAGTTTTAATATTTCAGTGAAAAGTGAAATACTAGTTTAGATAATAAAACTATGGATATGACAGACACTAATGATACTTCAATGGATGTTTTTGAAAATTTAGAACATCATCCATTACCACACTCTCTTTCAGACACACTCTGTTTTGAATAGGAGAATATATTATTAGAAGATGAAAAATGTATTAGTGATACTACGGAGGATACTACATAAAAGTCTTACCAGTAGCTTATCAGAATGGTGCTGTAAACATAATATTAGACATGTGGCTATTACTTACTTACTTAGTCCTAAGCCTTTCTACCTTTAGGTGTAAGGCTGGTGGAGTTGAGTTTGGCATTGTAGTCTCCATGCTTTCCGATCTTGCGCTAGGTTTCTTGCACTTTCCAATGTCAATCCCTTCTTCTCGACTTCTTTCCTGATTTCATCTACCCACATAACTCTTGGTCTCCCTCTTTTGTTTTTCCCCTGCACTCTCGTTTCGAACACTCGTTTTGTTAGCCTCTCGTTCGACATTCTACACACGTGCCCGAACCATCTAAGTTGTCCTTCTACTATTTTTTCATTGATTGGTTCTAGTTTTAGGTTTTGTCTAATTGTTTCGTTTCGTATTTTGTCTGTCCTTTTTCTGTTTGCTATTTTCCTCAGGAACCTCATTTCCATAGCATTGACTCTGGATTTTTGTCTCCCCGTCAATGTCCATGTCTCGCTGCTATACATGATTGTTGGTCTAACTACTGATTTAACGACTGCCGTTTTTACTTTTTCCGGTATCCCTTTTTTCCCAAAAAATGTTGTTTTCATAGTGTTAAATAAGCTTCCTGTTCGTCCCATTCTCTCGTTTATTTCCATGTCTTGTTTACCATTTGATTCGATTATTACTCCTAGGTATTTAAAATATTCCACTTGCTCTAGTTGTTTCCCGTCTAATTCTATTGCGTGTGTCTTCCTCGTATTTGAAATTATCATTGTTTTTGTTTTCTCTGTATTAATTTTCATATTTATGTTTGATAGTTCTTCTTCTAGGATTTCAAGATTGTTCTGTAAGTCTTCTCTGTTTTCTGCTATCAATACCATGTCGTCTGCAAATAGTAGCTCCGATAGTTGAGTCTGTTTCATTTGCCAGTATCCTAATGTTAGTTTTCTCATTCTTCTCTTGGCTTTCTTTATCGCTTCATCCAGTACCACTGAGAATAGCAGTGGACTCAGCACGCATCCCTGTTTGACGCCTTGACTTGTAGAAAATTCTCTGGATTCCTCGTTATTGGTTCTTACTGTATTTGTATTATTTTTGTACATATCCTTTATTACTTCTATTATGTGTCTGTCGACTCCCCTTTCTGTTAGTGTCTTCCAAACGTCCTTTCTTCGGATTCTGTCAAACGCCTTTTCCAGGTCAATGAAGCACATCTGTATCTCTCTATTTTTCTTGATTACCTTCTCACTTACTTGTCTTAATGTGAATATTAGGTCTTGCGTGCTTCTGTCCTTCCTGAATCCACACTGTGTGTCTTCCATAGTTGTTTCTATTTGTGTTTTTATTCTTGTCTCTAGTATTCTTGCTAATACCTTCCCAGGGATACTTGATATGGTGATACCTCGGTAATTATTACAGTTTCTCTTGTCTCCCTTTTTGTGTATTGGTAATATAATGTCTTTCTTCCAGTCCTTTGGTAATTCTGCTCTATTTATGATATCATTCATTAGTTCTTTCATGCTATCCATTCCCTCTGTCCCCATGAATTTTATCATTTCCGGGGTGATATGATCCTTGCCTGGTGCTTTGCCCAGTTTTACTCTTTCTATTGCTTTCTCTAATTCCTCTCTTGTTATGGATTCCACTTGTTGTTCTTCATTCCTTTCTTGTATCTCCCCTATGTTGTCCTTGTCTACATGAGTTAGCTCTTTGAAATGTTCTCTCCATCTTTCCATTATTTGTTTTTCTTCTGTTAGTACGTTTCCATTCTTGTCTTTTATATTCGGCATCGTGTGCTCTTTCTTTTGTCTGAGTTGTTTTAATGCGCCGTAGAAGAGTTTTTGGTTTTCCCTATAATTTTTTGTCATTTTTTGTCCAAATATCTCCCATGACCTTTCCTTTCCTGCTTTCACCGCTATTTTAACCTCTTTCCTTTTTTCTTTATATGCTTCGTAATCTTCCGGGTGTTTTGTGCTTAGGTATCTTTTCCATTTGTCTTTTTTGTTCTTTATTTTCTCTCGTATTTCTTCCGTCCACCATTCTGTTCTCCTCATGTTAGTGTTTGCTATTTTTGCTTTCCCGCAAGTTTCCTCAGCTGCTTTGATTATGCTGGTTTTTAGATATTCCCATTTTTTTTCTATATTTGTATTTTTTGCCCTACCTTTCAAAGTATTATCTAATTTTTCTTGGAATTTCTTCTTATATATTTCCTCTTTTAATTTGTAACTTTTTATTTTTTCATTTACTACCTTTCTTCTCTTTTCTTCTTTTTCCTCTGTTGTTCTCATTCTCATTATTACTAGATGGTGGTCACTGCCAATCTCCGAGCCTCTTTTCACTTTCGTATCCTGTACTCTTTTCCATTTGTTGCTGCTTACCAAAAAGTAATCTATGATTGATTTTTCGTTTCTGCTGTCTTGTACTCTCGTGTATTTGTGTACTTCTTTATGTTTAAATTTTGTATTTGTTATAACTAGTTTATTCTCCATACATATTTCTATTATTCTTTCACCATTTCTGTTTAGCATTTCTTCTCCTTCTTTTCCCATGCACTCCTCAATTCCGCTGTTGTTGTTTCCGACTCTACCATTTAGATCTCCCATTACAATTATGTTTTCTTCCCCATTATCAATTTGCATTTGGAGCTCCTCGAAAAATTTATCTTTCTCTTCCTTTCTTGCATCTTCATTTACTCCGTAGGCTGTTATTATTGTCCATATTTCTTCGTCCATCAGTTTAATTTTCACCGATAATATTCTCTGGTTAACATATGTTTCTTCTATAACGTGTTGTAGTCTATTCGGTGCAATTATTATCCCGACTCCTTCTTTTGCTCTCTCTTTTGTATCCGCTCCTACCCAAAGTAACCAATATCCTTTGTGTATTTTCTTAAGACCTTTTCCTTTCATCTTCGTTTCTGTTATTCCTAGTATTTCTATTTTTTGTCTTATCATATCTTCTACCAGTTCTTCCTCTTTTCCATTGATGCTTCTCACATTCCATGTTCCCATTTTTATCTCTCCTTTTTTCTGCAATCTAGCTTTCCCCTTTTTCCTATTTTCATCCTTGTTTACCTTTGCATCATCTTTTTCCCTATCGCTTTTCCCATTCATTGCCTTGGTTGTCATTGTTGTGGGTCCGGTCTCATTATTTTCTTTTAGTTTTTTGAAGTCCCTTCCCCGATATTTCTGTGAGTTAGTATAAGTTTCTCTTTATTATGGTCCCATTTCCACTCCTTTCCATTAATCTCGAGTTTCATATATCCTATCTTCGTAGTATTACCTTTGTCTTTTTCTTCTTTTGCCATTTTCCTAATTTTTGCTTGTATTTCCCTTTCCTTTCTTGTTAAATCTGATTCTATATACACCTTTTGTCCCTGTAGATTTTTCAGTTTTCCTTTGTTTTTTAGTACACTCATCTTATCCGTTAGGTTTTCCATTTCTGCTACAAAGATTTGGTCGCCGATCTTCACCGCTCCTCTCAGTCTGACCTCTAATTTCAGATTTCTTCCTATGAAGTGTTCTACTGACTCCTTTACAGGCTTTCCGTCGGTAGCATCTAGTGTTAGGCCTTTTAATACTATATTATTTCTCCGTCTATCTTTTTCCAATTGTTCTATTCTATTGTTTGCCATTTTTAAACCTTCTTCCAATTTTTCGTTTTTTTCTTTCAGCTCCTTAATATATTCCATCGTTTCTTTTTGGTCTTTCCGTATGGTTCTTATTTCTGCCATCATTTCATCATTTTTCCACATAACTTCCCGCATCATTTTTATCATCTCTTCATTTGTGTCGTTGCTTTTATTCGGTGTTCGTCTCGTCAGGTTACTCTTTTCAAAATATAATTTATCTTCTTTATATTTTTTCTTCTTAGATTCTTCGTCGCCACTATCAGATAGTTCTTCATTCTTTCTATAGGTTTCCTTTCGGATTGTTCCTGTTCCGCCACTGGCCATTTTAAATTAAATGTTAACCTCAGCACTAATATAAATATTATTATTATACACTTAGAAGTTTATTTTTATTTCGCACAAGAACGCTTTTTAAGTTTAACGATTATCGATAACGATAGGTCTTTTAAAAAACCGGTGTTTTTATTGTGATAGGTTTCGAATTCGAAATTACCTTATCGCCAATACACCTGCCACACGACCTCTCGCCTCGCTTGCCAAACTCGAACTCCAAGTGGCTATTAATGACCTGTTAAATATTTTAAAACCATATCATCCTGAATTACCCCGAGATGCTAGAACTCTGTTACACACTCCAAGGAAAACTATTCTACAACCAATAAACTCAGGTCACTATATTCATTTTGGATTGAGAAATTGTTTGCAAAAACTACTGTCTCAGTATTCTGGAGAAGAGTGTCTTGATACTGTAGAAATTTTAATTAATATAGATGGTCTTCCACTTTCAAAAAGTTCATCCAGTCAAGTGTATCCAATTTTATGCAGTTTATATCCGAAACAGGGGCCAGTTGATATAGTTGGTATATATCACGGTTATGAGAAACCCAAAGATTCTAATTTATTTTTAGAAAAATTTGTAGAAGATGCCATAGAAATAATTAATAATGGTATGAAATATGAAAGTAGAACTTATTTTATTAAAATTAAAGGTTTTATTTGTGATGCTCCTGCTAAAGCATACATTATATGTACTAAAGGTCATTCTGGTTACATGTCTTGCAGTAAATGTGACATTGAAGGGGTTTACACTAATAGGATTTGTTTTCCTGACACGAAGAATTTTCATTTGCGCACTGCATAAATTTGACTGTATTTAAACTACATTTGACTGTAATTAAATGCATTATGTAACAAAGATATGTACTATACAGTTAACTATAATTTGTTGGGCTTAAAATAAAGCATTTAATCGTACTAGAGGGACATCAGTCTTAAAACAGATTTTTTTAAATTATTGTAAAAAACAACCCACTTCTAAATTTCTAAATATTTAGAGCAGTTGCAAAAATGAATTGATTTTCGGAGACACACAAGGCAGACATACATTTAGCAGTATTATTTATTTATATGGGTGTATTTCCATGGGTTAATTAATGCTTCAGTTGATGATGGTTGTGATAAAATATTCTTTATCAGAAGTATACAGTTTTTATAATTTGATATTCTTTCTTTATAGAAGCTGCAATAAAAAGTGAAAAATGTAGTGATAAGAAGGTGGCGGAGCAAGAAATTGGACGATGGTTGAGGAGAGCCGGGGATCGCTTAAAAACTTTCAAGGAAAAGGAATCAGAATAAAAATTGAATTTATTTATTTTTTAAATAATAAAGATATATTCACCTATATTTACTTTTATTTACATAAATCATCATAAGTGTGTATAGTATGTACATAATATTATGTACCTATATACAGTGATGAGCGCGCTAATAACCGGCAACATAGCACAAAAGATGGAAAACATATTAAATTGTGAGATAAAAAGAAATAAAACTAGTAGAGTTGTTAAAATTAGCGATAGTAACATATAAATTGATATTATATTGATTGTTTCCCACCTTTAGACGTATCAGAGGAGTATGTCAACTAAAACTGTCACTGTGACAGTGGCATTTTTCAAAATCGTCCGATACGTCTAAAGGTGGGAAACAATCAATATAATGTCAATCTACAAGTTACTATCGCTAAATTTAACACCTTCACTAGGTTAATCTCTTTTTATCTCACAACTTACTATGTTTTCCATCTTTTGCGTTATTTTGTCGGTTATTAGTGCGCTCATCACTGTATAGTATGTACTACGTACATACCTTCAATATGTATCTACTAGGTACGTACCGTCAGTACGTACTAGGTACGTACCGTCAGTACGTATTAGGTACGTACCTTCAGTACGTACTAGGTACGTACCATAATTTGGAAAATGTACGTCTTATGTACGTATTAAGTACGTACTTCGTACAGCAAAGTATGTACATTGTACGTACTTTATGTCCCATCAGTACGTACTTAGTATGTCTTATATACGTACTTGTGCTTACTGGGTTAAGTATTTTTGAATTTCATACTTCCAAGATTGAAAGTTATCATTATCAGCTTTCTTAAATAGGCAAGTAATATGTAAATCAATTAAAATCCATTCTCTTACCGCAACTTCCACAAGAACAATGCGGATTCGTCCCAGGTAGGGGAACAAGAGAACACATTCTTAATATTCGTCAAATTATCGAAAAATCTCGAGAGTTTAATATAGAAACATATTTGTGCTTTGTTGACTACTCCAAGGCCTTCGATAACGTAAAATGGGATAAAATGTGGCATATATTTAGAGAAATGGGTACGCCAGAACATCTAATCTATCTATTACAAGCACTTTATGTAAATAACACCGCTAATGTAAGAGTTAATAATGTATTTTCAAAAAACTTCAAATTAAAATCTGGAGTGCGGCAGGAATGTATAATATCCCCCATTCTATTCATTATATATAGTGAACACATTATGCGTTAAGTTTTTGAGGAATGGCAAGGTGGAGCAACGATAGGAGGAAGAAAAATAAAAAACCTGCGTTATGCTGATGACACTGTTATATTGGCGTCTTCACCAGAAGAACTGGAAGAAATTATGAATAGGCTAGGAACGGGCAGTACAGAATATGGTTTGAAAATAAATAACAGTAAACCAAAGTAACGATCATCGATAGAATCCGAAACAACCAACCGGAGATAAGAAACTTGGCAGGTTACGAAGTGATCAGACAATTTAATTACTTAGGCACCGTTATTACTAACAGTGGAGGATGCGAAGAGGAGATCCGTAGACGCATCATAATGGCCAGATCGGCAACAGCCAAACTTACAAAAATATGGAAGAATATTTACATTACAAAAAAACACAAAATTGCGCCTTGTTCGAGCGTTAATATTTCCTATCGCCACCTACGCTTCAGAGACTTGGACCATCAAAAAAGCAGATGCAAAACGTATAATGGCATTTGAAATGTGGGTCTACCGGAGAATGTTGCGCATACCATGACCGCACATCGCACAAATAATTCAATATTATCCGAACTTAACATAAAAACTAGACTCAGCACAACTATCAACCAAAATATACTGAGATATTTTGGACACATAACTAGAAGAAGGGAAGGCATGGAACGAATGATAGTTGAAGGCAACTTAGAGGGTAGAGGAAGATCTCCATTACGATGGTCGGACCAAATAAGGGACATGACTGGTTACTCGTTCTCCGAAGCAAAACAACACGCACAGGAGAGAGAGGATTGGATAGAAATAGTCAAACGACTTACATGACGCCACTACATCCTTACGAAGGATAACAGATAGAGTAGGAGGATGTAAATCAAATTCGTTCTTCTTTTTTCAGACTAAGTACTGGCTCTGTTATTGGATTCTATAGATCATTCTGGGATTTATTATAGTAGTTAGCTTTAAATATTTGTTCAAATTTTTGTACTGCCTCTGATTATAGAAGCTTTTCCCAAGGTGAAGAGCAAAATGCCTCTACTTGATGGCGGGGATTCAAAATAACAACAATATATCCAATTAGTTTTGTTACAGTGTTTCAGTATTTTTTCTCTCGCAGCTTGAATGCAGTAAATTCATTGCTCATCTGTAGAGTCTCTATCAATTTTATTATTAAGTTCATGAGCCCATATTTCCAGTTTGTCCAAAAGTAAATTTACTCCAATTACCACCAATGGGAGCGTGCAATATTTTTCCCCATCGGGAATTGAAGAAAGTGTTTTAAACCTTCTCAGATACTGACAAAATTTACTGGCCACAACCATTCTTTATCTAACATTTTCCAATTATTTAGATTTTTGTTGTTGTCACAAAATAGAGTTTTGAGCATTTTTTACACTTAAGCCCTATGTTACCATATAGAAAGTTTAATGCCATCTTGTAGACACATCTAGTTCTGGCATAGTCATCTTACAATTTATGGCCTCGCAAGCACTGTTAAGTTTAAGTTTTATTTGCCCCGAGTTTTTGATTTGTTTACAAGGTATTTAATTTTACTTACAGGAGAGTTAAAATCTAAAGTAGTAGCATGTATAGCATTTTCTACTTTGATCTCATCCTCCAAATAATCAAAATCCTTTTCGATGTCTAAACTGTTTCGATTTGGCTCAGCAATTTTTATGAAATCCTGGACAGCTAAGCTTAGAATATGTGCGCAACATACAAAATGCTTATTGTAAGCATGCAACTACACATCAATTTTGGGTTTTTCAGGGAACAAATGCAGATCAGGGACTCCCCCAGTAACAGTGAAGGCCGTGTTAGCACGCAACGCAATAAAAAGGTCGCCGTGGAATCACCCGACCGGGTAATCAAGAAATTTCAAGATCTTGAAATTTCTTGAGCCGAGACAAGATATAAGATGTCAAGAAAACGCCAAGAAAAGATTTTTTTAAATTTCTTGATTTTTTCTCAAGACAAGACAAGAAGTTGTCAAGACAAGAATTCTTGTCTTGTCGACCCCTAGCTAGAAGTGTAGATATCAGATGCCATGATGATGATATTAGGTGAAAGCAGCGTCGTAGAGTGACAAGAAAATACACAAAACCAAAAATGACACCTGAAATGATAAAAAGAAACAGAGAAAGAAAGTATTCGTTGCTACTAATTCCCAAAAAAATATGAAATGTCCAAATGACGGTTGTATTTATTTTTACATAAATTGGGTTTTTTCAAATTTGTTTTAACTATACTGTAGATTACTATTACTATGCATTTCAAAATTTCACTTAATTGATAATATTCAAGAACGTGTCAAAGTATAGTTTGTTATTATCACTTATCCAGCAAATTACATTTTAGAAATAAATGTGTTAGCAACAAAAATCATGTGCATAAATGTACTTACTTTATTGTCTATTAATCCATCTAAAAACGTTTCTAAGTACACAACTTTCTTAAAGAACGTTATTTACATATTCGCTTTCTTATTCCAAGAAGGATATAAACCAACAATGTCCCACTTCAGTTAAATCCTAAATGCCAACAAGTTATCTATCCGAAAACAAAAGTGCACTTAACGTATAATCGAAAATTGTTAATCACCCCGTATATTAAAAGTACTCGAAAAATAAAAAATAGTGGAACAGCGGATTTAACCTCGCTTTTCAAGATCACTCTTCCGAGAATGGAATGGAATAATAATTAATGAACGTGCCCACTTCCACGATGTCGATCACTTCTCTGCCGGACCTTGTTCGACACCTTTAGTACTTTAGAAGTAGAAACGATCACTTAAACGAACCGTCAATGTTACATAAAAATTGTTTTGTTATTCAAAGCGGTGCCGGCACTACCGGTTGCACTTAATAGAATATCTACAGGTTAAAGTTAAAGTACATTGCCTCACTTACATTATATCTAAGTGCTAAGTGGATTGTAACGGTACCAACACAAATCGCTACGAAAATTTCATTATCTCGTTTTTAAATGTTTATTTGAAAAAATGTTTTTGAATAGTACAGTAGCTCGATATCTCTGAGACTTCTTTCAACGAGTAAAATAGTGAGACTACGGTACTACGGTAGTATTATGCCATCAAATTGTGGCAAGTGAAATTAATGATTGACGGAGCAGGAATCGAGACGGTACTGAATATGGTACGCGACGGCTCGGCGAAAGTCGAGACGAAATTTTCGGATTTCGGAGCAAGAGATCTTGGCGCAATAAGCGACGTCAGAGAAATTATTGATGCGTGTACTAATTAATAAAGAAATGCATAAAATACCAGTAGCTCATATAGTCGAGAATAGCATACGGATAATTAATTTTATCATCTGGCTGATGTTTTATTTCTCTTGGTTATTTAAACCAAAACCGATTATTATACAAAACCGGTTAACAATATTCTGAAGCATACCTAATATCAACATATTCTCTACTCTTATTTTAGAAGAAGCTGCTTGTTGTGTTGGACGAATGTCAGATATTTGCAGATTTGGAGAGAATTGGGTCAAGCACCGATCCTTAACCCTTTCAATACTGCGGGGACATATATGTCCCAGCGGATTTAAAAAAATCGGCTTGCATCTATTTGTCCCCAAATCTCATGTTATTTGAACGCATCCGTTTTTAGACATTCCTTACTAATTCCTGACTAGTATGCCACCTTCATAATGACGTATTTAACCTAAAAATTAATGTTAACTAAACACGTGCATCAACAAGTAAATAATCCAATTTTAGTAAAGAAAAAAAATATGAAAAAAAATTTTTCAGAAACGCTTTTCTTTAGTTACGAGTGACTAAAATTAAAAATACTATAAAAAAATCAACTAAAAAGCAAAAAATAAAAAAAAAAATTAAAAAAATCTAACACATTTGTCAAAGAAAAGCGTGGCGCGTCTTCATCGAATAAACGGTTTTCGCCCCACGCTTTTCTTTAACGAGTGTGTTAAATTTTTATTTTTTTTTATTTTTTGCTTTTTAGTTGATTTTTTTATAGTATTTTTAATTTTAGTCACTCGTAACTAAAGAAAAGCGTTTCTTAAAAAATGTTTTTCATAGTTTTTTATTTTTTACTTTTTAGTCTTACACTTTTCAAACATTAAAATAATCGTCATGTTTATTAAAATATATATATGATGTACTAACATGAAAAGTAGTCGGAATCGGCAAAAAATTTGAAACTTTATTGTTTATTTATGAAGCATAACGTAAACAATTAACGTAAAAAGTGAAATTATGTATAGTTCATATCATTAGCTGCAATCCGTAAAAGTTTCAAGTTTTTACATTGTAAAAAACAAGAGAATTTAAGCATTTTCCATTAAAACCGTTTTTTTTTTATTTAAACAATTAATAAACATAAAAAAAATTTATTGATTATGCGTGTATTGTTCCCACGAATGCATACTTCTGCAAATTTTCATTCATTTGCATTGGAGAAAAGGCAGTCAAATTAACGTCTAAAGATTTGACGCAAACTATTGAACTAAATAAAAGAGTTTAAAAAGTGGCTGTTCTGTTTTTGTAACAGATTATTTATAATTTAGTTGCTGACTAACACTACTGGTTAGTGATATATTGTTTATTTTTGATATTGTTTTTACCGATTTTACCATAATTTTTAAACGGGACTCTAGTGTCCCAGTAGTCTTTTATACCGGGTCGTATTTATCCCATTCGTATTGTTTGGTTGCAGACTTACTATGGCACGTAGACGGTTTCTAACGCAAAAAGAGCTTCAAGAAGTGATTGAAAACCTCTCAAATATTTCAGAAAATGAATCCGAGGAAGAATCTTATACTGCCTCAGACTATGTACCTAGTGACGATTCTGCCTCAGATACTCCTGACCATGTGGATGTAAACATCAATGCTTCCGACGAAGAAAATTCGGATGACGCGGAAATATCTGAAGATGAGTTGGAAAGAAATAAATTCACAAAAATTAGAATCGCCATAATGATATCCAATCTCCGATAGAAGAGGCACTCAAAGAAGAAGAAGAAATTCACTGCACAATGGAATATACAATGCACAATGGAAGACAAGTTGGAAAGAAATAAATTCACTGCACAATGGAATATACCAAACACAAACTTCTGCCCAAAAAACGGAAATTCCTACCCAGAGAAATGGGATAACATTACTAAATATTGATAGAGGTTCTCGTCCTGTTGATATTTTTTTAAAATTATTTCCGCGCAGTTTATTTATGCACATTGCTTGCTGTACAAATCAAAGAATAGCAGTACTTCCAAAAAAGAGAAATATAAATAGTCCATTCATTAACGGCAAAATATTGAAAACCTTTAAATTTTAAAGAACCGCTTGGATTGACATGAAATTTGGCATACACACAGCTAACAAGTCAAAGAAAAAAAGTGATATTGTGCCGATATGTGCTTTTGCCCTGGGGGTGGTTTTCACCCCCTCTTGGGGGTTAAAATATTCGTCCAAACAAAGTCAGGAAATGGGTAAACTGGCTAATTTAAAGTAACTTTTGTTCTATAGAGTTTTTTCACTAAGTCAATACTTTTCGAGTTATTTGGCAGTGAATATGTTCATTTTTTCAACAAAATAACCACGCTTTTAGACGGTTTTTCGCAAATAACTCAAATTGTAAGTATTTTGTCGAAAAAGCATTCTTAGCAAAAATATAGCCTATAAAAAATTTTTAAAAATAGTGAATATATCACGTTTTTTTATTTAGTAGAAGCAGAGTTATAGCTAATGAAATATAGGTTCATATTCGTCAAATTCCAAGTGGAATAATTTAACGTGAAATATCCAAAAATGAAGCACATTTCGGGGAAAACTCATTTAAACTTATTTAAAGTGTTTAAAAAAAGCTCCATTTTTGTTTTGTGAAAAAAAGTTCTAGCATCAAAATTAAACAAGTTACGCTCAAAATAAAGTTAGTCCCTTTTGGTTTTGGTAAAAAAATCGAGAAAATCACCCCCTAATTAGTATCTTAAATGAACTTAATCGTAACGACTTCACAAGTTTCTTGACTCGTGTATATATTGTTTATATGATCTGTAAGTTTCATCGGTTCAAAGTCCTTATTATTGAAACGGCTGTAGTTAAAAGGGGTTGAACGAATCACTGATCACGAATGTATGCAAATTTAGAAACACCAAATCATGATCAATTTTTGTCTAACAGAAAAACAAAAAAATACATGATATTCACAAAAGCAAATCTGACTTTTTTGTATTTCGAGACTTTTGGTATCTCTAACAATTTTTAAGTTATTTTGAAAAAAAGCATATTTTTCAAAATTTAAATTTTTAAAAATTTTACTTTGAAACCAAATTTTTTCAAAAATAAACATTTGAATCGATAAAACTTACAGATCATATAAACACAATATAAGTAAAATAATTTATGGAGCGGCAACGATTAATTTCATTTAAGTTGCTAATTAGGGGGTGGTCTTCCCGATTTTTTTTTGCAAAAACAAAAGGGACCAACTTTATTTTGAGCGTAACTTGCTTAAATCTAATGCTAGAAACTTTTCGTAAAAACAGAAATAAAGCTTTTTTTAAACACTTTAAAAAAGTTTAAATGGGTTTTCCCCAAAAAGTGCTTAATTTTTGGATATTTCACGTCGAAATATTCTATTTGAAATTTGGTGAATATGAATCTATATTTCATTGCCTATAACTCTGGTTCTACGAGATCCAGAAACCTAACGCGTACACCATTTTTTTTACTTTTTTATAGGCTATATTTTCGTTAAGAACGGGTTTTTCGACAAAATACTTACTTTTTGAGTTATTTGCGAAAAACCGTCTAAAAATGTGGTTATTTAGTTGAAAAATGAACATATTCACTCGCAAATAACTCGAAAAGTGTTGTCTAGGCGAAAAAGCTCTATAGAACAAAAGTTACTTAAAATTAGTCAGTTTACCCATTTCCGGAGTTGTTTTGGACATATATTTTTTCACCCCCAAGAGGGGGTGAAAGTCACCCCCAGGGCAAAAGCACACGTCGGCACAATATCACTTTTTTTCTTTGACATGTAAGCTATGCGTATGCCAAATTTCATGTCAATCCAAGCGGTTCTTTAAAATTTAGAGCAAAAACCGTGAAAGAATGGACTAAAAATTAAACACGAAAAAAACAGATATGTATGTACGAAATGATGACAGTGATTGGTTGTACTATGGTTATGTGTTACAATAAAGTACCATGTATCTCACACTACTTACTGGTCACAAAACGAATCACTTTTGAATTCCCTCATAAAAAATCTATTTCAAGAGATCGCTGTTTATTCCTGCTATCTAAGTCATACTATAATAATCCTGAAAGAAATGGTAATCCGTCAAAAATGTACTACATCGATGAAGTGGTTTCTTGTTTGAAACACACTTTTGTAAAGGCGAGGACTGAGAGTTTCCATCAGTCTGATGCCCTAAAGATCTGCCCTAAAGAAGTATCTTCCTATGAAGCCAGTAAAAAGAGGTATAAAATTGTGGCAACGAAGTGATTCTTTCACAGGATATATACGATTTCAATATTTACTCGGGAAAAGAATCAACACCAACTACTGGAACTCTAGGAGAACGAGTTGTTAAAACTCTAGCCAACACCATAAGG